>NW_019154099.1:54001739-54026290 GCF_002288905.1 Enhydra lutris kenyoni
GTCTTAGCAGTCTCAAATTTTGATTTTAGGAATATTTTAGGCAACAATGCAAGCCTAAAAGATTCTTGTAATAATTTCTTGTCTTGAGAGATGTGTAGAGATAGCCATTCTTATCACTCCTCTGTTGAGGACAAGAAGGATAAGGATTGAGATGTTTTAAACATCTTCACCTTTACAAGTATTTTTTTGTTAACATTAAAAAGAAAGTAAAACCCATGTTTTTTATGCCTTCTATTTAAAAGTGGAAAAATATTTTTGTAAGAAAAGAAAGTAAATCTCTTTATTTGGTATGGTGACATTCTTTTGAAATGAGACTTTTTAAAGCCTGGTTTATTATTTTGGTTGTTTGAAAAAGTAGTACCAGATACGAAGTTTTTTTGTTTTTGTCTTTGTTTTTTTGGTTTTTTTTGTAACCAAAGTTTACCCTGAAGAGATTAAGAGAGTTTCTAGTCCATGCAATGACTTGCTCTAGGCTCATATAACCAACTTTTTTTTTTCCCCCTGGGATGGTCTAGTACAAACTGTTTAATGATACAGAAAACTGGGAAAAGACAAGGCTTTAATGATAACCTCTGGCTCTGCCACTTATAAGTTGTTGTGACCTTGGGAAAAATATTCAGTCTTATTTTTCTCTTCTGAAATGTGAGGGTAATAATAAATATCTACTCTGCATGGTTGCTGTGAGATTACTACGGGATAATGGGTATGTGTGAAACAATTAGCAAAATGCCTGATATATTGTAGATTAATATATGGTAACTATATTTCCCAGTATGATTTCCCATGTTTTATGCTCCAACAACAGTAGGAGATAGAATATGATCTCCTAGAGGTTCAGTGACTTTCCTGTTGTCACATCAGACTCCACTGCGAGTCTTCTGATTCCAAATCCAGATGATATTTTCCATGACTCTTCCTGCATGGGCTGTACCTTACACCAGGTGGATGTTAAGCACGAACAGTGATGTGCCTCTGTGTAACAAGCGGCCACCACATGTTTGGCAACTAATTTCATGAAAAGACACTACTAGGCATTGGCCATTGGAAATCCACAGTAGCCAGAGCTTATGTCAAACTACAGACCTGAGGTTGTCCTTATCAGGCACTTTATAATATTAATTTGTCTTTGTTTTACTAGCTATGGGGGGAAAGCAGGTTCGTTACTCTGGATTCCAACTCCTGGTCCTCAGATGCTGTCCCACTGATTATTTAAATCTGAATAACCTCCTGCCCTAAAACAGCAGTCTTTGACTTAGCCATCTCTCACCTGATAATGGGAGAAAGAAGTTGGAGTTGAAGGAAAGGCAAGAAATTATGATATAAAATTTAAAAAATAAACTTGTGTCTCCTGAAAACAACATAAAAATCAATAGTCAAAGGAAGCCCAGTCACTCACACAAGAAGAAAATTTTAGAAGGCAAATAAAATCCATATAAGTCTGAGACAATATTAATCTCAAACATGCCAGAAAATCCTTATAGGCCATAAATAATTTATCATAAAAGGCACAAACATTGATTTGCACAATCCGGTACTCTTTCCTTTACCTCCACATTCTTGAGTCTAATGAATCAATAAATGTGTTTTGTCTCCAACTAAATGAATCACAAACTTCAATTCCTTTTTGCCTCTAAAATCACTGTTCCAGGACAGAGCACCCAGACTAGACGCGTTGTATAGGATCTGGCTGTCATTGGGAGCCCTTAAGGGTTTTGATGGACTTCAAAATTTTGAGTCTTCTAATAATTTGTTCAGTTCCAAACAAAAAAACTCCTTGGAGACATAAATCAGTTTTTAAAAGTCCAAAACATCATAAATATCCATTGTTGGCCTGCCTGAATGTTATGGTTGGAATCATGCCCTTCCAAGATTCATCCATGTCCTAACCTGCAATACTTCAGAATGTGACCTTCATTGGAAATTGGGTTGTGCAGATGGATAGTAAGAGAAAGAAAGAAAGAAAGAAAGAAAGAAAGAAAGAAAGAAAGAAAGAAAGAAAGAAAGGAAGGTAGGTGTGTGGGTCATACTGGAAGAGAGTAGACCCCTCATCTAGTATGACTGGTGCCCTTGTAGAAAGGAGAAATTTGGATACAGATATACAGGTAGGGGGAACGCCATGTGAACACGAATGGAGAGATGGAGGAGAGGCATCTATGTAAGTCAAAGAACATGGAAGGTTGACAGAAAAACCACCAGAAGCTAGGGGAAAAGCATAAAACATACTCTCCTTCACAGCCTCAGAAGGAACCAACCCCTCTGACACACTGGTCTTGGACTCCCAGCCTACAGAGCTGTGAGACAACAGATTTCTGTTGTTTAAACCCCCAATCTGTATCCCTTTGTATACAATAGCCCTCCTAGCAAACTAGGACATGCAAGTTGTCTTGATCACAGACTTTTGGAACTTGGTGTTCTGTTCTCTAGTTTTAAAAACTTTAGATATACACAGAAAACCAAGATAAAGAGCAATGCTAAGTGGATGATTCAAATGTGTTAAGAGGAAAATAAATGAAAAATTTCTCAGATGTACTTATTTTCCCTTCTGCATCAGGAACCAATATAACAAATAGAAAATTCATATAGTAAAGTCTTTTTGGATCATATATAGCAAACCACCTTGCAAGTGGAGGGAAGCTCTCATAAGCAAAGAAACAAAACAATGTAGTTTGGAACCATACCTCAATGTAGTTTTGGAACCATACCTCATACCACAATCATATAACCATTGACTTTTACAGATCACTGTAAACCTTGCAAAAATTGTACCTACACCCAGGACACTATAGACATGCAATAGCAACTAATATACCCATACTCATCTTAGAAATAAATTGATATTCTGGCTGATCATGGGGATTGGAGAATAAAGTGAGTTGATAAATCCACCTATTCTTTAAGAGTCAATGTATTATGCAGATTATGAAATTAAGTGAAAATGAATTAATCTATAAGCAACATATCATAATAACTTTTCAAAAAGGTATCATAAGAAATGCTTCTTTTAAAGGTTAATTTTAGAGCAATTTGAAAAATTTCTAATCAAAATCTGGTTGAAATATTTTATCAAAAGATATCTGGCTCTCTAAAAAGTGAATGACTTTTTAAAAATCAAATTTAGTGAATGATTATTTAAAAATCAAGTATACTCAAAAACGAAGCCATATGTTGTAGTCTCCTCAGTGATATTTTAGATAATGACAGATCATTCCACAACTTGTGACATTAACAAATTTCCTAAAATATTTGAAAATTAAAAATCTGGTTTTTAACACATCTGGTGGCAAAACCTAACCTGAACTGATGTATTGCTCTTTACACCTCTTATTTATCTCACTTAGCATAAGCAATCATAGTTTTCCTGCAGATATAATGAAGTGTTGGGTTTTGGGGTGCTGACCAGATCCTGATGGTTATATAGAGTGTACAATACACTATATATAGTATATAGTGATATACAGATATGATACGATAGATATATGTTTTTTTTTAATCTTAATTTTAAAACCTATCTTTCTGCCTCAAGGATTTTGGATAAGGGATTATGAACTTTATTATCTTTTTACACTCTCCACCTCACAACAACAAAACAGTCAAATTCTTATTGGATATCTATTGTGTTATAGATTCTGCAAATAAGACAGAGTCTTAATTTATTAACAGCTTATAATCTAATCAAGGTAATGATACATAAATCCACTAGAGAAAAGCATGCTATAACAAATGTCACAGATTGTCCTAGATTAACTATCAAACCAGAGCTGTCAAGTCTGTTTCTCTGTTCCTCTGTCCCTGGCAGCCCTCATTCTTCCCTCTGAGAAAGAATTGCCTAAAAAATGCCTAAACTAGGCAATCTCCCTTTGCACTTAAGAAGAAATTATCTATTATCCTTTGGCAAATAAACATAGACAATAAGGTTATTTATTCAAAACACAATAAATGATTAGTTTGAACTAAGTTTAACCAAGACCCATAAAGATCCTACAGCACATAGTGCAAGCTTCCCCCACTCTACTCTCACCCCCGCCCCATGAAGCAATATTTATTCTAGCATTTCCTAAGTATCGGACACTTACTCAATGCTTTATGAAAATTATATCATTTAATTGACATGGACCCCTGGGGTAGATATAAATTATATCCATTTGCCAGAGGAAAAATTTTAGAGAAGTTAAACAGCACATGCAAATGACCTAAAACGTTATCTGTAGAGTTGGGATTTGGAAATGGATACATCTGACTCAGAAGTTTATACTCTTTGTACCAATTTCCCTTATAGGTAACAGTCAAAATGTACTACAGGGAAAGAGACAGGAAGGATCCACTTTATAGAATTATACTTGGAAACTTAGATCTTCAACTTACCCTACTTCACAAAATCTCCCCTACCATGATTTTACTCAATAATTACATCTTTACATACAAAACAGAATTCCAGTTCTGTTTTTTGCTATGTTCCATTTCCTTTGTTTTTACTAGATGCAAATCACATGAGCATAGAGGCTCCCCAACACTGAACACAGTACCTGGCGCATAGTACTCACTCAGCAAGATTTAAATGAATGAATGAAGGAGATTTCACTGTTCAAATTTCTTTAGACTGAAGGCACTGGACAACATTTACTTAATGGCTGATACATATGTCTCCATAGCTATGGACATTTACTCATACTTTTTTGCAGCATCCTTGGGAACAAGGCAAGAAAAAATGAACTAAATTTAAAGCAGGAAAAGCCAATCTGTTGTCACTTATGCAAGAGAATACTGAGTTACTTTTAAAAAATGTAACATAAAGTGTAAGATTACATTCTGAGAAATAATAGTTAACTGTATTAGAAGGCTGCACATTTGCCCACACTTTTTTGTATGAGACATCATACTAATAATTTTCTTACAAAAATAAAGCTTTAAAAATCAGTGTACTCAGAGATTCTCCCTCCTGGGATCTTAGCATCTCCTTTATAATGGGCATCATTTGTAGACTATACATTTAAACTACACTTAACTAAACACCAGCCATTTTGTAATATGAGGGAGAAGCTTATGTACCTCTGCTTGACCAACTCCCCTGTAACATAATGGATGAGACATAGTGAGCCACAAAATTACTCCAAAGATTAGAAAGCATTCATTTTCTTAATATCCTCAAACCATCCCTCATTGGTTGGTTTTAACCAGACAGCCATTCTTTGTCCTCTTCTCTGTGTTCACTGACTTTCTCTGGGTTTTCTTAGGCTCTTTGACAGTATCAGCTGTTACTGCTCTCTGCTGACTTCCCCCATTCTTAACCTCAGTGTTCTGTAGGACATTGCATCTGGATGTCCCCCCAGCCCCTCCACCATCACCAGATTCAGCTCTGGGATCCAAACCATAAGTCACCATATTGCTACCCTCTTCCTACCCCAGAGCAATGTATTACCCCTTCAACATTCCTTAGGTAGTTGTCAGAGCCATGCCTCCCTTGAACTCATGCCCATCATAAAACCAGTCATTGAACCCATCAGAGTTCCTTCCAAAATATCTTCTGAAACAAACTTCCTCTCTATTCCTACAATCCTGGCTTTACCTCCTATTTCAATGACTACATGAGCAGGAATGCTTTTCATCTGCTCTAGTCCCAAATCCACACTCCAGCCCCAGTTCTCTTCCAAAAACTAAAACCTGGATTTCCCCCACCAAAAGTCGCTGCCAGTCCTGATTTGCTTCTCCCAGTCCAGGGCTCCATTTGTAGCACAGACTAGAAGGTTTTCTGGTCTGATCTCTCTTGCACACATGAAAGCCTTTTCTAGCCACTTGGAATTTTTAAATCATCCCTAATATTTGCTGAGTTTTTGCACATACTTTTGTCTATGCCTGAAACACCTCTCCTGTGCCAATGTCTGGCAAAATCCAACTTGCTCTTTGTGACCCTTATCACATGTCATCTGTTCTGGGAAATGTTTACTCATTTTCCCTGGGAGGACTAACTAATCTCTATTCTTTTTTTTTTCCCCTTCTCTGTGTTTTCACAGTACCTCATTCATTCCCCAAACAGCAGTCAGTGGGACCTTTTTGAAACAGAACTAAAATTGTAACACATTCCTTCTGACACCCTGCAACGTCTCTTTACCCTACCTAGAATGAAATCTCAACTTCTTTCCCAGCCCTACTGGAGAGCCTCCCTTCAGAATGAGGAAGTGGGGCCTCTGCCTTAGCCCCACCAGTGAGAACATCAAAAACATGTTCATGGTCCATTTATTGAAGAACACGCAGGTGCCTCTGTCACTTGGGTTCCGGAGTTCAGCAGTGGCACAGTCACCACACCCATTCACTCACAGCTTGATAAAGCTGCTTCTGCAACCGCAGCATTGGCTAGCTGGTCCAAACTGCAAGGCTCAAAAAGCCAAAAAATATGTGACACTTTACAGAAAAATTTGCCAGCTCCTGGTGCACTCTGTAACCCTGTGAGTACCAACATTTCAAGGCCACAGAAATGCTTGTCAGCGTCTGTTTATCTTTGCCTTTAAAGCAAAGGCTACTTTTTGTCCAAGTGGGGCAAAGATCTGTAGGCTATGTGGTCACCATCAGCAGCGATGAGCAGTTCTTTAGGGACCAGAGAGGACTGGAATACTTTGGGGAGAAGACTCACTAACTAATCTGTCAAGTCCTTCCTCTAAGAGAATAAAGATGCAATAGATACTTACATAATGAAACATTATTTCTCCAAAGTGCTAAGTGTCTATTTTCTTTTCAAAGTGCTAAGTGTCTATTTTACTTCTCTTCATGTTCTCATTTGTGATTCCAGATGTACTCACAGTTTGGCACATTATACGCAACAGTCCTATATGGCAGCGAAGAAATACTTTGTAATAACAAAACATTCATTTTTGTCTTCAATTTATTTGTAAGTTGGCCTAGATGTCACACATATGAAACATGATCCTGATTCTTTACTTTCACAGACATTCAACAGTGAATACCAGAACTGTATTATATCTATAAAATACAAAATAGACATATTTATAAAAACCAAAATGAGCATAATTTATATTTATATAAAATATAATTACATTTTAAAATAAATAATTTTGAAACACATGTATTATAATTAGTACTTTCTCTTTTCTCTATAATAGGTAATTCTAGATATTTTAGAAAAACATTTTTTAAATATATGTAAATATTTTTCATCTTGTTAAACTTGCCTCAGCTTGCATTCTTGGTGATATATTTAAATTTTGTACACTTTAAATACAATTATGTTTTATTTTTAATTCTTTAGATGATTGCTGCCAATAAAATATGTTATGTGTTTTTTATTTAAGCTTGCTTAATTAGTTGTTCTGTCAAAATGAAAGCAAGAAAAATAAAATCTAAGGAGGAATGATCTAATAGCTTAGAAATGATGGAGGCTTTTATTACCTTATGACTACAAGATCACTGACCCATTTACAGAGCATTAAAAAATAATTAATAGTAGTGAAATATGGTCGTCTGGAATCTTTTGCTAACAGTCATACAAATCTTAGTTTTAAGACTCTTTAAAAATCTTTTCTTTGTGAAGACATATTTGTCAAGGTAGAAGAGGAGAGCATAGTTCAGTCAACAGTTTGTGAGTTTGCTCTGTAACGCTAGCTCTTTAGGCCTACAGCATGGGGGTCTCTGTTTGCATTCTTGGCCCGAGCCCCACAGTTAGAAGGGGAGGGTCTGCCTATGGGTCTCATGTCTGACCCCTGACCACCTTTCATTTCAACCTTCCCCCTGGGTTCCTGTCATATTCCTAGCTGTTTCCACCTTGGAGCATTTGCACCACTGTTCCCTCTACTGGAGGTGTAGAAAGTCTTGATGTCTACTGGAGGTGTAGAAAGTCTTGACGTCTACTGGAGGTGTAGAAAATCTTGAGTCTGGCTTTGTTTGATAATCAAACCCCAGATTAAGGGCCAGCATCAGTTTTCTGAAACAAAAGGGAATTCTCCCTAGATTCCATGCCATAAAAGTCTGGCTTGCTTTCCTTTCGGCACCCACAGACACCTGGTATTTCCTTATTAATGTATTAACTTAATGCCTGACTCCTCTGGACAGCGAACAATTGGTGTGAGAACAGGGATCTTACCCGTCTTGTAGAAGTGTATTCACAGTAACCAGTAAAGTATTAGAACTATAGGAAGCATGTAATAAATATTTGTTGAGTAAATACCTATTTATAGCATGAAAATGTAATTATCTGTGCCCATGAACTTCTCTTGGTTGACAGCAAGTTTTGTTATCGACCGCAAGTCAGCATAATGCAGTGCTGACTCAAAAATACTTCTTGAACGAATGAAAAAGTAAGTAAATGGACTAATGATTGAATGGATTCATGATTTGTAAGGAGTATATTCCCAATTCAGTCAACAGAGTATGTTAGATCTGGGGTTAATTCTTTCAGTACCATGGTTTCTCTATGTGCCGAGTCTTGGAATCACTCTCTTCCATCACCAAGCATATTTTTAAATTATTTTGTGCAAGCCCATGAAACTTCTCCACCGAAAATCATATAACTTTATTATTGTTGTGTCTCAGCCACAGAACATGTCATTTGCCAAGAACATATTCAAAGCAGATGGACATGAAATCTGTGAAGCTTTTGTTATTTTTATTAGCACTTGTTACAAAGGACGTGAGCCCCTATAATGAAACACTGCTGCAGAGGGTCTGGGGCTCCCTGACAGTCACAGCCATGACGCCAAGCCTGTTGTATGCATTTTGTTGCTACTAATACAAGCAGAGATTTTAGAAGAATGCAGAAAAATAAGGACCATTTTATGAACAATTTCTTGGCTTTCTAAGAACTTCCTTGACATATATGGAAAAATTGAATAACATGAAAATAAAATCTAGATGCACTTAGAGGACATCTGTATTGATTTTCTCAGTAACTCCAGCTTTTTTTTTTTTTTATCAGATAGCCGACCAAAAGTTTGTCTGCATGTCCTTCTTCCTTCTAAGAGGAAAATTAGCTGCTTAATTACCATCAAGGCATTTTATATAGGCCCATGAAATTAAGAAAATATATCATTTTTTTCTTTTGAAAAATAACACTGGTATCTTATTATTAAAAAGTAGTATGTGCACAATATAGAAAGTAGATACATAGAGAAAAGGTGCAAATTGAAACTATCCCCTCTCCATTTAGAGATGGCCACCATCACATCGCAGGGTATAATTCCCAATACACACATGCAAGCATGAGCAGTTTTTTCAAAATAAGATGATACGAAACATGATTGTTTTGTGATTTTTTTTTCAGCTAAGGAGGTCCATATCTCATTTTCAATAAATTCTTGCATCATCTAAAACCCAGTCCTATTTAAACTTTCGATTTACCCCCAAATTTCTGTTAGTGCTAATCTGTTTGAATTGGGATCCAATGCAGGATCATATTGATTTCTAGTTGTCATGCCTGTGAAGTGCTTTTTAATGTAGAATAGTCATTTCTTATGATACTGAATTGCTAAGGGGACCAGAAATTTCTCCTCTCTTAAATAAGAAGAAAATAGGGGATTATTAAGATAGGTAACTATGTTACCACAAGTAGATAACTCCATCCCATCAAATTCCTGATGACAACAGGACTCCCCAAAATGAAGAAGAGAACTCTCTATGTTCTAGAAACTTAATGCTGAATGCTTAATGCTGAATAGTTTCAATGCCAGAACCAATAAAGGATTTCTTTTAGACATAATGTAGATTGACTGGGATCAAAGGAAGACATGCTCTCGAAAAGCCCCATATGTCGAAGAGGTAAATGGGAGATACTGTGGTCCCATTACCCATTGGAGTTAGACATGGAGACAGTCCTCAGCACAGTAGCAGCACCCAACTTGGCACGTCTTTTGCTTCTGTAGACCAGTAGCCTGTGGAGGGCACTGGTCACACTGGAGAACAAAGGATTCACTTCTGCCATGAGTGCCCACACCAAGCAGAGGGCAAGGCATGAATCTCTGAAGGGAAAATACTGTGGCTCCAAAGCTATACAGAAACCAAGTTACTGTGCAGCAACGTAGAAAGTAACAATAAATACTAATGCAAACACTCAGAAATGTACCACGTAGGAACTCTTCCTAAATAATCCAAGTGATGATCCACACCAGAATAATAAGAAATAAAGTTAGTAAAGGAAGAAGGAAGAAATAAAGTTATAAAGAGTTGTAAGGAGCATGAAACCAGTTAAGTATAGAGAAAAAGTAAGTCCTAACAAGTGTTCTAAATAGTGTTACAAAATTAATGCTTCACAATGTTTTGATAGAGATCATTAACTGTTTTTTTAAGTTTTTATTCTTTTATATTAAGTTAATGCAAAATTAGAAATGAATTAAAAAAAACAAGAAAAAACCTCTAATATTCCCAAAAGAAGACAAAAATTAGTGGGTTATAGTCCCTTTTACAGATGGGTAATAGATGTTTAAGAATGCTTCTGTAACTGTTAGTAATAATCTAATGCCTATCAAGGAAGATTTTATTTTCCAAAAATAGTCACAACAATATATTTCCTATCCCACATGCTGTTCTAGAACCTCAGCTGAGTGCTTCAGCTAAAAAAATAAGATGAAAGTGACATTCAGTGACTTCCACTGCTAGGTCAAAAAAGGCAACACTGCATAGTTCTTCCTGTATCTCTCTCTCTCAGGACACTTGTTCTTGGACCCAGCACCATTCTGTGAGAATGTCCAGGGCTCAAAGAGAGGTCATGTAGGTGTTTGGGCTGAAAGCCCTCATGTGGTCTGGCTAACATCCAGTACCACCTGTCAGACAAATGAGGGAAGCACTTGAGAACTACCTAGCCTCAGCCACCATCTGACTGCAACCCCCTGAATACCCAGAATAATAACCTGTAGGATCATGAAACACAACAACAATCAAGAACTGTTATTGTCTTATTTCATGCTGCTTGTGGAGGTTTGTCACACAGCAATAAATAATTGTATAACAGCTAACCAAGTGTCTGTGCATAAAATAAAGTGCGTAAGAAGCAGCAGAGAAACTAAACTACAGAAAGCGTAAAAAGCATAAATCAAGACCCAACTAATACAGCTTTTACAATAAATGCAAATGGTCTAAATATCTTAATCAACTAGAAAAGGTACTCAGATTGAGTTGAAAAAAAAGATCCACTTATTGGCTACTGTTAAGCTGACTCCTCCAATTTATGAAAAGATAAAAAATAATAAAATATGGGCTCCTGGCTGGCTCAGACAGTAGAGCATGAAGCTCTTGACTTTAGAGTCATGAGTTTGAGCCCCCACGTTGGGGGTAGAGTTTACGTAAAAAAAAAATAATAATAAAATATGCATTAAACTCAAGAAGAAATTATTTGGATTTTTGTTGTTACTGAACTGAAGAACTTCTGACTCTATAATAAAATAATGTACATTATGAATCTCCAAGAGTATAGAAATCTGTGTTTTCCGAAACTGCTTCATTATAAAATACTTTATTCACAGAATACTAGCAATGCACTATAAAACAGTGACATGAAGGACTGCAGGACACAGTTTAGGAAATGCCACTATAAACCGATTTGTCTTGGAACATAGATACAAAATACGTTAAACTCAAGAAGTTAACATTGATATATTCCTATTCATAACATCTAAAAATTATACCAGAGGGGTGCCTGGGTGGCTCAGTCAGTTAAGTGTCTGCTTTCAGCTCAGGTCATGATCCCAGGGTCCTGGGATCCCTGCTATGTCAGGCTCCCTGCTCAGTGGGGAGTCCACTTGTCCCTCAGCCCCTCCTGTCCCTCCCCATTCTTCTCCCACCACTGGTGCTCTCTCTTTCATTCTCTCAAAATAAATAAAAATCTTCTAAAAAAATAAACAAATAAAAATTATACTAGATATAGGTACTGCTGTTATAAACTGGCAACATTACTCTTAGGGCTAAAACATCACACACAATATGGTTAAAACCACAAACAAAATAAGGATGTCTATTATCACTAATATTTTATTTTGATCTAAAGATCGAGGTAATGGAATAAGGCAAGAGCCATGAATAAGATGTACAAATTATTAGAAAAGAGGGAGAAACTGATTAAGATTTGCAGGTGATATACCTATATACTTCCCCAAAAGCAAGAAAATGAACTGAAACGTAAGATGGATATATCGTGACAATGATGAGGCTGGCATATGCATGGGATGGACTACAATGCAACCACTAGAAACAGTGTTTTTGAAGAATATTTGACATTCTCATTTAAGAAAAAAATTAGGAAACAATAGTTGCCCTAATTACAAGTTTCTTTTTCAAAGACAAATTAAAAATCAAGGAAAATAATGATGATCATCTCTAGTTCCTGAAGTGATGGACAATTTTAATCTTATTCTTTGTGTTTTTCTGTATTTCCCATATTTTCTAAAAGAAGCATACACTACCAGGATAATCCAATTTTTATTTTACTTTTATTTATGCAAATATTTTAATTTTGTTCTTTATTATATCCAACAACTCCTTAAGTGTGGTGCCATCTGTGAATCTTCCCTTGAAGTACTACTTATCTCACTATATGTATAAGGTGGATTTTTCCAAATCCATACCTTCAAAGACCACCTGTCTACTGAAGACACATCCAAATATATTTAATTACTTATTAAACATCTTCACTTCTTTGATGTGGAGGAATCCTATACAAATAACGTATGTCCAAAATTGAAATAAGTTTTCTTCCAGAAGCCCTTCTTCTTTTCTAAGATTAGCTATTTCAAGCAAAAGGACGTTGAGGAATCACAATATTATCTGAATGAAATATGGCTTTAGGTAAGAAGTTATATTTGAAATGGATCTGAAAAAATTACTCAGGTACCCCAGGTACAAAACTGGGACATGATTTGGTCATGTAAAAACTACTCTGTCTTATCAGAGGTCAAAATAAAAACTGAATTGAGGCATGAAGGTAAAGCATGTTTAATTTGAGATATCTGAAGGCAGAGACAACTGGCTTCAGATGAATTCCTACTTCGAGTGCACTGAGCTAATCAGCAATGTAGTTGAAAAGTTATTGCTTGTGCTTTTGAGACACAAAGTGCAAAGTGAGCCCCTGCTGAGTGGCCGGAAGAGATCCTCACCCCGAAGTTTGGTTTCAGAGTTCTGAAGACCACCTGATTCAGGCGAAGACCTAGAAAGGGTTTAAATGTTCCTTAAAATCTCAAAGGAGATTTATTGCCTAGGGTTGTTTCAAGGACATTACATATGAGCACTTGGATTTTGATGTCAGAAAATATTCATTTTATGTTGCATTCGCTTGTATCACATTTAATACACATCGAGGACCCTCTTCAAGACCGTTTTTAAGCAGTTCGTAAGAAGAAAAATCTATTGTCTCTGTTACACAAATTTCAAGAAACAAAAAGATGTAAAACCAAATATAAATATATATTGACAAAAACCATAAAATAGAAATAAAAGGTAGCTTTTAAAATGAAAGTATTTATATAGCATACAATCAAATATATATAATTGTTTCTTTTAACAAGCTATAAAACATAAAATGACAATTGAATGTAAATATCTATCATATAGTATCAAGTGATATTATAATGTCACTCTCTTTTCAAAACTAAAATATTTCCAAGAAAATTTCAAAAGTTTAAAGACTGCTCTTTGCTCCAAATACCATTATTATTGAAGCAACTAATCATTTTCAGCTCAGTCTACAGATTAATCATTATCTATTAGGCCTGGACAGAGTTCATGTGAAGGAGAAAGGAGACTGGATTTCTAGAAGTTTCCAGCACAGAAACACCCTTTCTGTAGGGGTACCTGTCTCACTGTGAAGGTTTATGATTTGCTCAAGACAAACAACTGGTGTATGATAGACTGTCCTGTTGCTAGTAACTGAAATCAAATGCAGCCCAGTCCCCTTGGTTCCTCCCATCACAACATTTCAGTCAACAGCAAAGCTCAAAGGGTGCTGAATAGGCAGCAACATAGTTTAAAACATCCCTTCAAAGAATTCCTTCTATGTTAGCTTCTCTGCAATTATAAAAATTTATTCCGGCAGTATAAGGAAGATGACATAGTTTATTGTAAAATATATGACAGAGCAATAAGGAACACAAAAGTGGATTAAAAAAGTACACATAATAAAAAGGTTGCTCTGATTTGACCAGGAGTATACCAAATAGTGAAGTAACTTAGTGACAAACTATCCATCCTTTGAAATAATTATACAAGGATATCTAATCGAATAAAGGAGTATTTAGTTCTGTGTTAAACACATTAAAATCATTTTGCCGATGTAGATTTTGAGTAGAGGAATGCAGCTCTTGGCTCTATTTAACTATACATCAGATGTAGCTAGTTAGGAAGGCCATTGCACAGGAATCCACTTAAGTAACATATTAATAATAACATTTGCCTTAAAATATACTCTAATTTTAAGCAGGGGATTATTAATGTATTATGAACCCATACTAATTATCATGGTAGAATGCCCAGAATTTTAAATTGGAGGCAAATTCATAATAGTAATTTTTATTTTAAAAAAATTAAGCTTAGTTCAATGTCTAATAAGTGCCTCACCATGTACTGAATGTTCATTATCATTGTTACTCTAGCGCATGATTTGAGAACATTTTAAAAAAGCTACTGCTTATTCTGACATCTAATTAGCATCAGGTTCTTAAATTCCAACTGGAAACCAATTAGACACTCAGAAACAGAAGAACCAGTGAGATTATCAGTAATGATGCTCTTTTACCAAAGGCAGTGAGCAGTAAAGACACTGATAGGCATGAGCTTTCCATCATCAAATATGTTTTACTCTTTTAAGTTCATGTTTGCAAAGCTCCCATCAAAACAACTTATGGGGCCAGAAAAATAATACAATGCTTATTCCCTCCAATACGCTTCTAAATTTCCAGGTGATATATTCAAACTGTGTTCCCCAAGTTTCCAGAAGGAAATATTTCTCTTCACACACATTTCTCCCCATATTCTGAGTCCTAAGTCCCAGTGTCCTTCTCTAATTATGGTTACTTATTATTGAATCCTAGTTATGCTGTCATTAAAATCTCTCTTGAATCTGCAGAATATGCCTCCTCCTGGTCCAAGGGCTTACAATGTTGTACGGAGACTTTTGCAGCAGCACCCAGGCCTCTGTTCCGGTCTTCTTCCTTTCTATCCACACCACCCCTAAGTTCATGCTTGAATCATGAGATTCCTGCTCAAACACTGCCTGGGTCCCCATGGCTTGCAGAGAGAATGTGTATCCTCAAAATTCTTCACAGTCTGTCAAAATCTTGCCTTCTGACCATATCTCCTCCTGCCTCCCACTTCACTCCTTGAAGCCATGCAGGCCTCCAGTGCATACCTTAGCCTACTCTGAAGTCATGGATTTTCTCAGTCTCTCACACACGTTTCCTCAAAACAAACAATACATATGTGTAGATTGGTTCCATTCCAAGTCATAGGATCATCACATTCCCACCCTGAAAAGCCCATGTGAAACTGACTCAATGCTCTCATTTTATAAACGTGAATATCAAACTGCAGTGTAAGATCATTAAGTAACTTGTATACGGACCCCCAGCCAGATATTGATAAATCAGATCCAGAATTCTCCCTTCCAGATAGCTACCATTTTTTGGTTATTTCAGATCATGCAGATAATTTAGAAACATTGCCAATGGTGATGGATAAGAGGTAATGATACGGTTTCATTGCCCATTGAAAAACTGTTGAGATCCTGTTGTCTCAACTCCCAATCCCTGTATTTGAGCTATTACACAGAAAATGTTTCCATTTATACTGTAAAAACAATATTTTGACAAAGGAACTGAATTATACAGGGAGTTTTCATGGACTATAAGACAACTGTAAGATATCAATTTAAATCCAACATTTTTAAAAAGATATTTATTTATTTGACAGAGAGAGACACAGTGAGAGAGGGAACACAAGCACGGGGAGTGAGGGAGGGGGAAGCAGGCTTCCCACTGAGCAGACAGCCTGAGGACATGGGGCTCAATCCCGGGACCCTAGGGATCATGACCTGAGCAGAAGGCAGAGGCTCAACAACTAAGACACCCAGGCGCCCCAATCCAACATGTTTTTTAAAGAGGATTTAATATTTCTTTTGTGGTATACAATACAAAGATCTATTTTCATATCCTGTCCTCATAATAATGCCATAAAATCAAAACCCCACACAAATGTTAGCTCCAGTTGGTAACTGGTTCTCTAAGAACCACAACCTTACTGGCCAGAAAAAAAGAAAGAATGAAACATTCTCTAAGCGAATCTGAGGGGAAAAGCATATGGATCACATACCTTTCCACTGTAATGCCAAAATAAGTAAGAGCTCATACCAACGACGGAATCACTCCGCCTCGTTCCTGTCTAAATCCTAAGTAAACTTCGCAGGAAGAGAAAAAGAAAGCAAAAGGCAGGAGTTATTTCCTGCCCTTGGAAGCTCTTGTGTGTCGATAATAAACCAAGAACGAGAACGGGATCGGGATGATAGGGGGAGGTTTAAGTAGAGTGTCTTTGTAGATAAGCAAAGAGAAACTACCAAAAGCAATTCTTCCATTACCCACATAAATCATAGTAAAATGTGTTGCAGACAAGTTTTGGGTTGCTGATCTGATGCTCCAGTTATCTTTAGGAGCTACTCAGCTTTAAATTAATGACCATAATCTATCTGATATATGACTTGCCTCCTTCTTACTTTCTGCTGGTCTCCCTCTGTTTACTATGCGCTCCACTTTTCCTCTATCTTCTTAATATTTTTTATAAGCATCATGTCAAAACTCAAGAGCAAAGCACTCTCTCAAAAGCAACAGTAAACAGAGATTCATCACTGTCTTTCTCGAGTAGATTCGTAGGCACGGGTTTCTCAGATGTAATAAAAAAGGATCAATTCATTTTCCCTCTTTCTGCATCTCATATTTGTGTACCGATGGTAGGTACCTCGATACGGATCCATCCTATCTTTCTCTATTCTTTATCTCTCCTTAGAAGATACCTGTTGGTAAATATAGTGCCAATCGTTTCTGTTTTCCATCATTGAACTGAAACTGGAATGTGAGGAGACCTAGACAACAGGGATAAGAGGAAGTCTAATTTTAGTCCTGAAAAATGACAGTGGATGAAAGCCTGCTGTGGGAGATATGGGAACTGCACCCTTATAAACGGACTTACTACTGGGAAAATGTAAACGGGGCAAAAAGTAGCATTAACCCTTGGGGCAAATTGAATCGCTGTTATATAGGACCACCTACAGAATCATTCCTAGAAGTTATGGAAAAGAGAAATTGATTTGTGAACAATAAAGCAGAACGGACTGAGAAAATACAAGGTGGAGAGGGAAGTCTCCCTCTCTGGATTATAGGATTACTCAGAGTCAGCACGAATGGAAGCAGTAATTAAAAGCCTAATGAAAGAAGTGTTTCCTAACTGATAGACTCTTAATCTCACAAAACAAACTGAGGGTTGCCGGGAGGAAGAGGGGTAGGGAGAGGGTGGCTGGGTTATGGACACTGGGGAAGGTTATGTGCTATGGTTAGTGCTGGGAAGTGTGTAACCCCGATGATTCACAGACCTGTACCCCTGGGGCTAATAATACATTATATGTTAATTAAAAAAAAGTCATTTGTATGCAGGACTCTACAAGCTCTGAACAGAATTAATAACTTCCTCCTCCCAAAATCCATCCAGCATTATCCACCAGGTAATATGGAACCGTGGGGTGACATCATACAGAACTTCAAGGCAAAGCTTTTAGGACTTGGTATTTTTACAAACAGCTGAGTTGCCTTATTGTGTGAGGAAAACAGAAAGACATTTTTAGATAAGCAAGAACTGGACAGCATATCACTCATTTACACTTCTGGAAAAGATTACCTGAAACCTCATTCGGATGATAGAAAAACAGAAGCCAGGCACTTAGGGAATAGGGAAATAGAGTTGTAAATTGAGGTTTCAAAGCAAATGTCTTACTGGAAGAGCGCTGGTGATATGAATGTGCAAATTGGCTCCCGCAAGCTGGAGAAGGAGTGATATTTAGGCAAACTGAAAAATCTCATGCCCCACCTAAAGTCATGAAATGCAAATGCGGAAAATACATCCACTGCCTTTTTCTAGCCGTAGGGGCATCATTTTTTGACCTCTGATATGAAGACACACTTGCGTTTTCCCTCTGTGAGTTCACATTCCGAATGCAGTGGTCCACTTGGATTATCAGAAAGATTTTTAAAGCCACCAGCTGGGCCCTGCAGCATTTCCCCAGTCTGCCCCAGTTCCCCTTCTATCCCTCTTCTCCCATCAGGCAATGTATCACATCCCTACTGTGCAGTCTGTGGGGGCTTTAGTACCACCTTCGAAGATGGTTAAAATAATCACAGGTTTTGCTCTATTCCTGTACTAGCTAATAAACCCTAACATTTATATATGATTGGGACACTCTGCCAAGAAATGTAAAGATACCCGACAAAATGTATTTCCCCCTTTTTAATCTGAATAGAGAAACATTATTGCCAATTTCACTACAAGACATTTTTGCAATACATTTAAAATCAGTGATTCATTGGTTCCTTAAAACCTCTATTGATCGGCTAATTCATTCATGTTCATTGAAGCAAGAATTGTCAACTGGGAGATCTCTTTGGTTGCATAATGTTTTATATCAAAAACCCAATTTTACCTGCACTAATCATGTTTAAAATCCATACTCAGAGCTAACCCAAACTATGTAAAAGCTAATGGAAAAAGAATGACTAAGAAAATATAGCAACGTATCTATTTTATAAGATTCTGGGTTATTTTCCACATTAGAACGTGTATCCAAAAGTTTCTATGTTTGTGTTTTATGTAAAAAACAAATTAATATTCTTAAGTATTCTTCTAAAATTCTGACAATAAATATGGACTCTCTTAAAATGGGGAATTATCTCTTAACTTATTTATAATAATTTATTAAAAAACACAATAAAATAAAGTTCTAATCTTGTCATTGGACACGTGGACACACCATTTTCTCTCAGAATTTGCTGACTTCAATTAACGGCATAACCATTTTGCATTCTGAATACCCAAGTCCTAATTAACAGTCAGTGGGTGACTATTCAAAATTATTTTCTGAAAGGCCACCAGTGAAAAGGAAAAGGTGAGGCCTTGCCTCAGGCCTTTTGCAAAAATAAATTCTAGATTGTGAAAAAGGTAAATGTTAAACTAATGTAAGTAGGAAAAGGTGTATTGGTAATTATACATATGTGACCACATTACACATTCTAAGCATAAACCAAAGGAAAAGGACAGAGAGCAAAAATATCAACAGATTAAACCACAGATGTGACAAATTTTATATCAGTGTTAGATAAAAGTCTTTAAAGATCCATAAGATATATCTCATAATAGGAAAACACAGGAAAAACATAAAAACAAATTCAGATAGTGACCAGTTCAAAACTCAAGTTCAACATCAATACAATGCCCTTTCAGACTTTTTTTTTTGGCCTAGAAAATTGGCAAAGGAATTTTAAAATCTTTAGTCTTAATATTTTATTGATAAGTATGCAGGGAGTTTGATCAGTGCCTATTCTACACATATAGAGAAAATTGTTATTTTTATGAAAGCAACCTGGCATTAAGGGTCTCAGATATTCTTTATAGCTTTGGGTTAGTAATACCACATGAGAGAACTTACACTAAGGACACAGATCTCTACCTCTACTCTCTAAAAGGATGTTCATTGCAGCTTTATACGTAGTTTATATAACTAAAATTAACATAATTACATAATTAAATTTATTTTGATAATCCACATCTTAAAACAATATACTGCCATCAAAATCATGTTTTCAAAAATAATTGAATAATGAGAAAATCCTCATAATAAAATGTTAAGAAAAAAAGTATATGTACAATATTATTTTAATTATACAAGCAAATACATCAAAATTTCCATCATGTTGACCTCTAGGTAATGATTTGCTAGGAAATTATTTTTCTGCTTGATTTTTTTGTTTGTTTTCTTAAATATTCTATGTTAAGAATACCTTAAATATCCTATGATAAAAATACCCAAATTCCATAATTGTAGGCTATCTTTCTTTTGCAGGGTAGATCTTTTCATTCATTCATTCATTCATTCATTCATTCATTCAATATTCATTGAATGCTAGATAGAATTTAACAACAAGTTACAGGTTATAAAGTTCATTATTCTGTGTCTCTGAATTAAATACCACTAAATAGCAAACTTAATTACGACAGAACAAGTCCAAATTTAAAAGCATCAAACCTCTGTTATTATGATCGAGTCATACAATCGAACGCCACTCAACCAAAAAGGGGAGAGAACAAACCACTGAAATGTGCAACAATATGAAGGAATCTAGCTCTGGGGATTTTTAATAGTTACTTCAATCAAAACTATTCTGACAATAATATCAACACCATGGGGGGAAAAAACATTGTTTAGAATGAGTAATTTAAAAAAAAATGATGGTTTGTAGGAACTCTTAAGTTTTAGCAGTTTTGCACATTTTAAAAGTTCTCCTTGGCCATGGAAGTTGCTTACTCATGGAACTACCAGGGCTCATGAAAATGACCAAGCAACAACAATCTCAGAGGATCTGAAATAGATGAATCACATAGCTTGTGTGGCTAGTCTTTCCTTCCATTGGAGTAAGCAATTATAACATACATGAAATCCTGCAGAGAGGTGAGGACATCCTTTCCAAATGCAGTTTTGCTGCTTTTGCCATGGTGAACTTTGAGGAGACAGGGCAGGAACTCCTTAGGCACCTGCCCTGCTCTTGGCCCATGTGTATTGGCCCAGATCAGTGGTTAGAATGTGAACAGTGGTGGGCATATGGGAAGCCAGAGAATAGACTTTGGGGCTACTTCTTGGAGTGAAAATTTTACTCAGATATAAATAATTTTGGATATTTTAGAGTCATACCAAAATGTATATATTATAAAGTATAATGCAAAACCCATGCATGTTATTAGAATATAAGTTTTCGGATACCTCCTTGGACTTTCTATTCTGGTCCCAAAAAAAGCATTTATTTCCTTTTCATCAACCACTGGGGCCATTTGCAGAGGAGAAGGTATGAGCCCCACTCTCTGCAAGAGGGCGTCTTCTGTGATAGGAGGGAAGCTGAAAGCCTACCCACCACATTTGACGACCTGAATGGGGTACAAGGTCACTCTGGGGAAGTTGCCTGGGGTTGGCTCAGGTGCCCAAGCCAGCTTCAGGTAGCCTCAGCCTGTGTGTGTGTGTGTGTGCGTGTGTGCGTGTGTGTGTGTGTGTGTGTGTGTGTGTGTGCATGTGTGTGCCACGTGGAAGCCTGCAATGAACAGCCTTTGACAGTGTCGGTTTGGAGGTTGCCAAGTGCTAAGGTTGGATAAATTCCCAGGCAGCTGATTTCATGTCACTTTGACAAGTCAGCCACAACTCTGACAATTACAACCTTCTTAACGGAAGGTGCATATTAGGGAATTTTGGTTTGGTTAAGTTTTAGCAGTGGGGAAGAAGAAAGACACACAGTCCTCCTTGTCGCCTCACTCCTGCTCTGTGCGTGGCCTGGCATGGGAGTCATAGAAACTCTGAAGTATTATATAGAGTTCCCCAAGGGCCTGGTGTGATTTCATCTTTGGGGTCTCTCTCAGCTGTTTGAGGCCAGGGTCTAAGTGCACCCACACTGTTCATTGTGTCCAGCCAAGTAGCATGGCTAGATAAAAATATAGGATGCCTAGTAAGATTTGGATAACAGAGGGGCACCTGGGTGGCTCAGATGGTTAAGCATCTGCCTTCAGCTCAGGTCATGATCTCCAGGTCCTGGGATTGAGCCCCATGTTGGGCTTCTGACTCAGCAAAGTGTCTGCTTCTCCCTCTCCCTCTCTCTCTCTCTGCCTCTCTCTCCTATTAGTTCTCTCTGTCTCTCTCCCTCGCAAATGAAAAAAAAAAAAAAAAGATTTGGATAACAGATAATACATAACTTTTAGTGTAGGCATGTCTCAAATGGTATCCTAGTGACCTTATCAAGTGGCATCTCCAAGATTTGTAGAGGGTCTTGCCAGTGAGAAGAATCACTGGTTCTCAGATCCCCAGAAAAAAGCCCAGGTCTGACTTTCACCAAGTATTCTCTGCTCCCCTGTAGATGGGGTGCTT
This sequence comes from Enhydra lutris kenyoni, assembly GCF_002288905.1. NCBI lineage: Eukaryota > Metazoa > Chordata > Mammalia > Carnivora > Mustelidae > Enhydra > Enhydra lutris. The sequence continues at coordinate 54,023,878 of NW_019154099.1, forward strand.
GGTATTGCAAACAGCAGCGGTGGGTAGTAGATCCAGGACTGCATCAACTCTTTGCTCATCTCTAGCCCCTGCAAAAATACTGAATGACCTGGTGGATATGCCTCTGTGAGCAAGGCCCTTGATCAGTAGGACACAAGACCCATGTCCTTGCACAGGAATCAACTGTATCTTGCCAGTAGAGCTGGATGTTGACACACTGAAGAAATTGGGGCTGTGTGAACAGGAATGGGGGTGATACGGAGGGCATGGAGCAAGGAGAGGCAAATGCTCTGGGAATTGGAAACTCAGAAAATGATGAACAAGTTGTTCTCTTGGTGCCCAGTCAAGCCTGTGAATCTTCCCAGAGCATGGAGGTAAGAGTCCTGAATAAAAACCCAAGTGATTCTCCACTTGCCCACCCTCAGCCTCATCCATGGTCCATCTTTGCTCTTCCTGCTCTTCCGTATGCCCACATAATGTGCAGAGAGATCTTTGAGGATTGCAGCACCCAGGCTTCCCTGTCCTCTGACTTCTAGCTCAGCTTGGCAATTGGCGGGCAGTTAAAAGAGACCAGAGTACAGCAGAAGGGAATATTGGGTTATTTCCTCCTCTGCTGTCTCCTGGCCATGGTCTTGGGAGAGTCTGCTTTCCTCCAAAGCCCCCACTTCTATGAATGGACCCTCTGCACAGCTCTGGCTCTCACTAGCCCCTTGCTAATGTCACTGCTCAGACCTCAGTGGTAGAGGCTCTTTACCATGCTCTTTCTGGGGTGTTTCCCATCCCCTGTTTTTTTCCTTCAGATGTCCACACCTCCGCAGACAGGATCTTCATCAGTGAGCTTCAAAGTCCCAGCCCGAGTGGGCCTCTGTTCCCTGTTCAAGGCATGACTTGGATACAGCATCCTGGTTGGGACCTTGATCTGAAGGAGCTGGAGAATCTTCCAGATCCAAGGAAAAGACCCTGATGAGAACTGTCTCCAAAGTGTTACTTAGATCCCTCTCTCATTTCTCCCCACTCTGTTCCCCCAAAAAGATCCAGGACAAACTTTCTCCAGAGAAGAAAGAGTTATTCTCTATTAGCCTCAGGTCCACACATGTGTTTCTAGTGGGGGAAGTCATTTTTTACCCAACTCCCTACCTGGGGATATTCTCCTAGACTATAAATCACAGATACTGACATGCAGGGAAACAAAACTATTCATTCAAGTCTTGACTATATGGCAGGCATTGTGTTAGGCACTGCAAACACTGTAACAAGCTAATTTAGACTACACCTTCAAGAAATATGTAGTACAGAGGAAACACCAAAATGTAAACATGCAATTCAAATAGCAGGTGATACCTGCACTCTGCCTTATGATGTAGGATGCTACTGGACTATTATAAAGACATCCAGCTCGGTTAACTGGTATCACGGAAGGTTTCTTATCCAGGCTGAGATACAAAATACGAACAGAGTGATCCAGTCTTCCAGAGAGTAAGATTTGAAGCTGCAGAGAGATCAATGTTTGTAAAGAGCCAGCAGTCTGAGAGAATATTGCTCATCTGAAGAATGTGAAAGGCTGGAAGAAAAGGGGGCCATGAAGCCAGAAATCTGTAAGGCATGTTAAGAACTTGGATTTCTTTTCAGATTAAAAGGGGGAGCTATCACAGTCGTATGTAAGGACACGACAGGACCATCTTCACATTTTACAAAGAGTCCTTCAGCCTGGTAACAAGGAAGAGAAGAAAATTTGAAATTTTGGAAATCTGGTTAGAATACATATAAGAGATCCCATGGACAATGGGAAAGAGCAGGGAGAATATAGAGAATGGAAAAGCCCACAGAGATACTTGGGAAGAAAACCTGACAGGCTGTGGTTCTTGTGACACCATTGGATCTGGGTGGAAGTCAAAGCTGTCCCTTCCTTCTCCTGATCTGATGTCTTTGCTGACGATCACCTGGTGGGCCCCTGCGTAGCTCATCCCCTTGTCCCTTCCTCAGAGACACATAAGGACTCTGCCCCTGGTTCCTGTCTTGTCATGTTCTCTTTTCTGTTATATCACAGTCGTATGTAAGGACACGACAGGACCATCTTCACATTTTACAAAGAGTCCTTCAGCCTGGTAACAAGGAAGAGAAGAAAATTTGAAATTTTGGAAATCTGGTTAGAATACATATAAGAGATCCCATGGACAATGGGAAAGAGCAGGGAGAATATAGAGAATGGAAAAGCCCACAGAGATACTTGGGAAGAAAACCTGACAGGCTGTGGTTCTTGTGACACCATTGGATCTGGGTGGAAGTCAAAGCTGTCCCTTCCTTCTCCTGATCTGATGTCTTTGCTGACGATCACCTGGTGGGCCCCTGCGTAGCTCATCCCCTTGTCCCTTCCTCAGAGACACATAAGGACTCTGCCCCTGGTTCCTGTCTTGTCATGTTCTCTTTTCTGTTA
>NW_019154099.1:54026300-54093800 GCF_002288905.1 Enhydra lutris kenyoni
AAGTCTTCCTTCTTCAGGACTTACTGTCTTTTCAAAGTCACTGTTTCTAATTTATGGATTTTGGACAGAATGAAATACAATTCAGTCTGAAACTTTCAAGAAGCCATAAAAAGGGGATTCACATGTTTTCTTTCCCAGAAAGAATCATATCAGGGCTAAAAGTAAGTTATTCATTGATCTACTCAATAAATAATTATTAAGAGTCTATTATATGCCAGGCACTGTTCTCAGTACCGAGAACAGCAGTGAATGAAATAGAAAGAGTTTGCTCCCATAGAGCTTATATTCTCTAGGGAAAAAACAGACAATATAAATGTGTGTGTGTGTGTGTGTGTGTGTGTGTGTGTGTGTGTGTGTAATTGTATATACGTAAAATGCCAATATATAATGTGTCAGGTGTTGCTGGAGGTGGGGAGGGGAGATGTTGCTACAGAGTGCCAGGGAAAACCTGTTTGTGAAGGTGATCTTTGCACAGAGACTAGGAATTGACAGCAGAAATACAGAGATATCTGGAGGAAAATAATCTAGAAGCAGGATAAATAAGAGGTAGCCTGCCTGGCATGTGTGAGAAATGGCCAGAGGATCATTACAGCTGGAGCAGAGTGAGCAAGAGGGATGAGGCCAGGAGATGAGTTTAGCAAAGCAGTGGATGGAGTAGAGAGAGAGCTGGTCATAAAGACTTTGGATCTTTTTCTTATTGACTTGGGAAGCCATTGGGAGTCTTTTGAAGAGAGACATGATGCCATCCCTATTGGTTTTCAACAGGCTCCATCTGGTTTCTGGACAGAGAATAGATTGTGGGAAGAGAAGCATTAAGACAGAAAGGCCCATTAGGAAGCTTTTACAATAATCTAGGGGAGGAAGGTGGCTTGAGCGAGAGTTCTCACAATGGCAGTGGTCATGGGTTGTCATAATCTGAATACATCCTAAAGTGTCCTAAACATACTTTGCTGAAAGAACCAAGGTGGGGTGTGAGAGGTGTCAGTGATGATTCCAAGCTTGGTGCTGCCGTCATCTCCAAGTCTTTAGGCAAATCTGCTGGGGCCTTCCTCAATTCCTCCACACATGCTTTCTCACACTGAGACTGCTGGTCCCCCACTAGCTAATTTTTTCTTTCAGGATTAGCAAATCTGAACATCACTCTCAATCATCTATCCCATTTTTTTCTTCCAAAAATCAATGTCTACATTCTAAATGCATATAATGTTTAGGAAGGCTAAGCTATCTTTAAAAGTGTTATAAGTGACTAAGACCTTAAACGATAAATGTTGACATTTTGCCGGCACATAGCCTCCTTCCTCCTTTCAGAACTAATTCTCAGTGGGCAGACCATAGAATAGGAATTAGCTTGGCCCCAGACGAGTTTATCATACTCTAAGGTAAGGATCTAATTTACCCACATTTAAAAAAAAATCATTTATAGATATATTGTGCCACCAAATCAAAGACCAAATAAAACTTGTCTCTTAGCAAAAATCTAGGAAAGCAGAAAGCATCAGGAGACCACCTGAAAGAAATTACTAGGCAACCAAGTTAGAGATGACCTGGATGTCCTTCCAGCTTTGAGGCAATGACCCCTTGCTTTGGATGAGGATCCTCTGACTAATTTATTATGCCTGAAAACTTCTCTACAGGAAAACACTTTAGAGAGAAGACTGAAATAGCAGGAGGGAAAATGATAACCTACATAAAAACCAAACCATTAAAACAAAACCCTGAATTAATGTACATGAGAATGAGAAGGCCCCTTATGCTATTTAGCTAAAGTCAATTTGTTGCTTCTCTTTCTCATAATTCAGCAAAAGCTTAACCCTTAGACCAGGCTAAAGAGAGAAATGGTTTTCTGTACCTTTAGAGGTCTATAGATTCTTTGAAGCTCTTAGTAGAGGCCTTACATGCCTCTACGTAAGTATGTATCAAAGAGTTCAAATAAAGCAATGAGACTCTGATTACAGAATTTCAGCATCAACCAATGAAGACGAATTTTAGGGAATCCCTAGGAATCTCCAAGACATTTTACATTTTCTTTGCCTTCACTCAGACTGTGATGCTTTGCTCAGTTCAACTCTACATTCTTCAATTCTATGTAATTGCTCATCCCAATGATCCCATTAACCTTTGTGGAAATACTCCCAGCTATATTTCCCACCAACTTCTGTAATCTTTGGCCAAATGCAGCTTTACATCTTTTTACTTCCTGTTTATTATGATCTAATTATTAATATGAATAGACATACATGTTCCAATTTTTATAATTATAAAACTGTCACACAGTTATCATATAAGTATCATATAATTTTTTTCTTATTTAAATCACTATGAATATAGGTCCTGCCTTCCGTATAAAACCACAAACTCTTTGTATGTAGGAATAATATCTGGTCACTAATATGTGTCAAAACTCTGAGGTAGTGTCATATAGACCTCCCTATTAATTGCAAACAGGAATGGTAAAAGTTGTAAAAGCAACAACTAGAATGAGTTTCCAAGTGTAAAATTATAATGTTCCAGACTTAATGTCTATAAATTGAATCATATGTATATTGCAATGATCTATTTCAAATGAAATCTCTAAAATAACAATTGTTTTTTAAATTAGTTGTGATTGTTCGACCAAACCAAACAGAGAAACCAAAAATTCTATTTAAAGAAGTTTGAAGGCCTGGTGGTGGGTATTAAGGAGGGCATGTATTGCATGGAGCACTAGGTATAGTACATAAACAATGAATCTTGGAACACTGAAAAAATAAAATAAAATAAAAATAAATAAGTAAAGATGTTTGAATTTACCCATTCTGTTATTACTATACAGGGACTATAAATAAATTACCACCAAGAAATTTATGGTATGAACCCAAAATAGAAAAGGAAAAAAGAAAATCAAGACCTTAACATTTTGTCACAAGCAGTCTAAAGAGATCATTATACAGATAAATGTGAAAAATTATTATGAAATGCTATTGTCTGGAAGAAGGCACTTAAAAGGAAGAACATTAATAGAGTATACTTTAGTTCAGTTAGAATTCAGCAAGCCCTTTATAAAGCTATTCCTTAGCATTATAAGCACACATACTCATCATAGACACACACACAGCTACAGAAATTGATAAATAGATAGTTAAATAAAGGGCTCTGAACCCTGTTCACTCCAAAACAGGGATGGGGAAACATCAAACATGAAAACTTATGCATAAATTCTTGTCCTTGATAAGTAAAATATTCTAAACTCAAATTACTACTTAATCTCTTGGAATATACTTCAGCAATTTATGTAATAATTTAAATGAACCCATTTTCCTATAAATCCACTTGACTTAGTTCCTTTATCCAGTCTCAACAACCCTCCATGTATTGCAGCCAAGAAACCTGCATTAGAGCTTGATGCTTCCCTATCTTTCAATGCTACACCTAATTCATCAGCAAATTGTCTACTCTACCTTCAAATATAACAGAGCTACTTAATCATCACCCCCATGGCTATCCCTCTGGTCCCAGCTTCCAGCATTTTGTATCTGGATTATTAAAGAAGCTTCCTATTTCTACTTTATTCTCTTTTCATCTTTTCTCAAGCCTACAGACTTTCAACAGCTAAGGAGACTGTCAGTCTTTTGTTCTAAACCATGAAACAGACGAAATATTTTTCCATTTTACTCAGTGTAGAAACCAGTTCCTTTAATGGCCTTAAAAGCCCCGTAAGATTACTGTGTCTTACTGTCATAGCTCAAACCCTACTTCTTCTCTGCCTCTCTTTGTTCCGTAACCATCCTCACCGTTTGTATAACTCCTGTCACATCTTAAAACCGCTACTCAGAACATTCTTTCATCCTAGTCTGTTCCTTCTTTTTGCCCACAAGGTGAACTCTTTTCAGACCTTCAAATGTTCACTCATATATTCACTCACTCTTCCCAGTGAGGCTTACCCTATTGAAAACTGCAAATTCCCCATACATTCCCCAACTCCTTGTTCTGCTCCATTTTTCTCCTTTCCATTCATCATCTTCAAATATATTCTATATTTTTCTTATTTATTGTTACTATTCTTGCCTCATTAGACCATAAACTCATTGGTGGGATGTTTGGTCTATATGGGTTCACAGATATATTCTTAGCACCAAGAATTACTTGTCAGTGTTTGTTTAAAAAAAATAAATCAGTGAATAAAGAAATGTTATTTTTCTTTCTTTCTTCCGTTTAACTTTTCTGCTAACAAGTATTTCTAGTTCCATACTTTCATGCTCTAATAGGCATTTAGGAAGAAAAAAATTATAGACTAGTAATTAAAATGACTCGTGTTACCTGCTGATTATTTCAAGAGAGGGCATGCAATTAAGGCTGGCTCCGACACTGAGCGGAGAATATCATCATAATAATGGTATGAGTTATATATAGTCAAAGGAAGCACGAAATTTTTGAGGCAATCACAAGAAAAGGAAAAAAATGGCAACAGGAAGGGCTTTGAAGATGTATTCCCCAGATAGCCTACAATCAAAATCAGCACAAGAGAAATGCAGAGCCTCCTTGCCCAGGTGTGAATTCTCTCATTAACATGCTAGGCGGATTGCTTTTTAAGTGAAATGATTATGACACTCTTTACTACATACAAAGAGCTAGGCTGTCAGAAATGGCTTCCCCAAACACTCATTAACATTGATTCCCAATGCCTCCTACTATAACAATTTCTGGTCTTCATTCTTTAAGTGGAGAGTTCCCACAAATCTCCCAACATTTATCCTGTAACTGCATTTGAAATTCTCACAGGAAATACCCTTGGCCCCATATGTAACAAAGCAAAGTGAAGCAGAAGAAGTAGTGTGATTGGCCTTGCTTACCTCTCCCACTGTCCTCGGCATACTTTGTCATTCACTCTCTATACATTTTTTAATCAGTCAAATGCGTTCTGCTTGAATTAAAGCCAAGTTTCTCTCTCTTTCTTCCTCCCCCCACTCCATGCGCTTGTACGTGCTCGCATTTAAGCCCATGTGCTCCATCCAGAAAGGGAGACCTGAGTTACCATTTACCGAACTCTTTGTATGTCTGGAAATCATGCTTAATCCAAGTTTATTTAATCTGAAAACAATCCTAAAAACAGAGGTTCTTTTGCCCATAATCCTTCAATTGATAAGTGATAGAATAACTATTTGGTTTGTTTTGCAATTTCCAATTTTTTGTGATTTCTCAAAAACCACCTTACCATTTTGGTTAGAACAAAAGGGTGATATCAACCCATTTTCCTATTAAATATGAAGAAGAGAACTCAGGGAATAAATAGTGACCATGACAATATTTAGGAATGGAAGACGTAGGCAGAATAATTTGACATCCAGGACAGTAAGAGTGAGTTCACTAGTTTCTCTGATGATGTACATCCCAGGGAGCTAACTTACTAGGGAAAGAGGACAAGGTCTTCATGTGGAGCTGAAGCGCTTGAGCATCCCAAGTGCAATGACACCAACTACCTAACTTCTTTGGCTATTGCAAGCCCAGAGGAGGTAAAATGGAACTTTTTCAACTGAACCTTAAGGTAGTTGGAGGTTGAAAATTTTAAAAAGGAAAATCACTTTACCTCATATACAGAAGATAAACTGAAGGCAAGGTAAAAAACAAAGATAAGAAAGCATATTTATTTATTTATTTTTAAGAAAGCAGCTTTTAACTTCTGCTCCTGGTATTTTATTTTAGGAGCTGTCTTGATAATTAAACCTCTGATATTTTCACAGTTCTATTAAATCGTAGCTAAAAATAAATGGTTGTTTCATATGCATTTACTCTCCAAGGACCCTGGAGCAGGTGGAAGGACAGCCTACTGTTGGGACACCCCATGTAGAGTTTAATCAATAAGCAGAAGGGCTCTGAGTATGGAGTTATGCTGAATGACATGTCTTGATTAAATCTAAATCCTTTCCTTAAACCTAATTTTCATGGGCTGTGGTTGAACTTAACTTTAAATGCAAATTGCTAGTTAATTTAAACTCAAATTAAATATTAGATCTTAGAATTGAGAGGTACCTCAGACCTTATTTCATCAAATCTCTCTATTTGACAGTGAGGATATAAATAACTCTTTCAAGAAAATTTAAAAACAACAACAAAACTTAGCAAATATATATTTCTTAAAATCAGACTTTGAAGATCACATATGCTGGATTGCTAGATAATAAAGAATGAGTTCTTTTCATTCTTCCTTTTCTGATTCCAGACCAAATAATTTACCCAATTTGATTAAAATTCAACATGTACAACTTGTAACTATCTTTGAAGATGGGTTGACATATGTAAATCTGCTCATTAAGTTCTTAAAACTTTCCAGAGTTACGGAAGCTGAGTAAAGACAGTTAGACAGGAGGTGGCCTAATGACGTGGGGTGAGTTGGCAGTCACAGAACCCCTCAAAGACTACTGATGCCAACTTTCTGCGTTACCTGGAAGCTCCCTTACAAGTCCGACTTGTGAAATCTGAGGCAGAAGGAACCAGTCTTCAGGAAGCAAATGTGTCCTTTGTCAGGAGGAGCACATGCATTCAAAAATAGCCCTCCTATAATTTAGTTCTTCAGAGTAGTTGGATCAGGAAATAGGACACAGGACTGGCACAAGTGGGCAGGACTGGAGTCAGAGAAGGCCATGGTGCATTTCTGGAGATTATTTATTGTGGTGGGTCCGAAAGTGTATAGATAGGTGCAACCCAAAGTAGACAGTGCTGAGAAGGAGACACTTCAAAGAAGGAAGTGAAGAACGAAAGCAAAGAAGGCTTCCCAGCAGTGTGACCTGGGGTGAGTCTCCTCATTTTGACCTTGCCAGAATGTAACGAGGATTAAAGATTGTAACTCTGAACACAGAATCTGCCACAAAGCAGGTAGGTTGCAAGAATGACATTAGAAGGTGTCGGTTTTTTGCATCGCCCCTGCACCTTCTCTGCACCAGACAGCACACTAGGCATTTCACACCCAACTCATTTAATGCAACAACCATCTTATGGATAGAAATAGAAATTTCAGAAACAAGTGTAGAAGATAGTATTTATATAAATGTTTGTCTGGTTTAAAAACCCATGGCATTTCTACTTCTCTGTATGTGTGTAAAAATAATAGAGAATTAACTTACACTAAGCATTTACTTTGTATTACACCTCTCATTGACACATCTAACTGATAACTTTGAAACCATTATTCCTGTTTTACATAGGGGAACTACGGTGCGCAGGGGCTGGATCACATGCCCCAAGTCACATGGTGAGCAGGTTAGTTTTACACTCTTGCTTGAGTTCATGTATTCAGCTAGCATAGGTATTCAACTGTCAACCTCAAATGAGCCAGAAACCAAGTTTCTCCTCATATTTTGTCAAGTTTTAGAAATGTTATATTTTAATAAAGTGTCCTTGAAGAACCTAAGTTGGGAGAAATTTAAAAGAGTAATCAGTTTAATAATTGGAGAGAATTCTTTATTTAATATTAATAAAAATGAATGTCAAGCGTAGACTATAGGTACTGTGAATTCAAAAAGAAGTTAGCGGTAAAATGTCCAACTTGCAAAACTAAGAAGTTTAGCGAAATTAAATGCACCAAATGGAGTGTTCTTTTATTCTTCAAAGTATATATTTTTAGATTATAAATGTTGTATATTGTGAAGCTTTATGATAAAGATGTTATACTGTAGTATTTGCTTCATGAGAAATCAAAGTCAGTTCATAAGATAGTTGACACATACAATTGAAAAATATAAACATGGCTTAATTGGAAACATCTAAAGATTTGAAATTCTACAGTCTAACATTTAGAAATATATATATCTTAATTAAATATAATATAATATATAATTAAAATATAATTATAATAATTGTTTTCATATTTTGATACTTTATATTAAGAACTTATTTATGTCATAAAACTGCTATCATAGCAGACATGATAGAATTATGTTTATCATAGGTCAAGCACAAAGATAAGTGCTTCATGCATAAAATCATTTTTTTTTTAAGATTTTATCTATTTATTTGACAGAGATAGAGCACAAGCAGGGGGAGCTGCAGGCAGAGGAAGAGGGAAAACAGGCTCCGTGCTGAGCAGAGAGCCCACCTAGGGGCTTGATCCCGGGACCCTGGGGTCATGGCCTGAACTGACAACAGACTCTTAGGGGACTGAGCCACCCAGGCGCCCCACATATATTAATTTATTTCTCATAAGTGCCTCTTAAAGTAGTTAAGTTTTTTTATTTATATTTCCAGCCTAGGAAACTGAGACACTAAACCAAAATTTGTATCCAATTCAGCATGATGTCAAAAATTGTGCTTCCATAAAAGGTTAATGTTCAAACCTCTTTTGATTCAACTCTAGCTATATTTATTTGAAACATTTGTTCACATTTGTTCCAGAATAATGGGTATAGTGTATCCTTTATGCTCACAACAAAACCAAATTGTATTCTCTTATCAATTGTTTCCATTTCCAGAGGTAAAGAAGAAATTGTTGAGTCCATATGTAAAAAAGGCAGATTTCTGTAAATGCATCATATTCTATCCAGAAGAGGGCACTGGCAGACATTCAACCCAATATCTGATATTTCAGAGAGAGGAAAGCAAAGCTCAAATATAATAAGTGCATATTTCAGCAAGTTGTGCTTCCTTTTATGCCCTGCAATGCGACTGTAAGGGACATTAATACATCTGGATAAAATGATGTTTTGAAAACCGACACTAGTATTTTTAGTGGCAAGTTAATTTTAACAGCCAGCAAAACAGTGTGATCCTAGCCACTGTTAACTGCCTAAGGGTTCCACATTTTCCCCAAGCTTTACTTTCCAAGAAGTTTGCATTTAGCATTCAGTTACAAAAGTCCTTTCTATTCATAACAACACAGTATTATGTAAGGTGGCTATAACAGAATGTTTATCATGATATCAAGGCTTCAAAAATGATTCCACTTCATCAAAGCTTAGAAGACACAGAAATAGAAAACAGTGGTAGCTCTGATAGGTATGATTTTCTGAGTGGCTGAGACAAGTGATTTATCAATCACATAATTGCTTTAGTTCATTTTAATTAATGCCTTTGTCTTCTTAGTAATTCTTTTCTGTGCTGTATAGATATGAAAGAACTCATTATTTTGTGTCCAAGATTTATACTTGGAAACTCTCTGGGAATAACTGTCATTTTTAAGGCCTTGTCTCTTTTTTCTCTTGTGTTGCAAAAGTCCACTTATCATACCTGAAGCTCATATAATGGGAGACCCCATTAAAGAATTATCTTCTAGTGCTGGGTGGTTAGCTTTACTTTGTACATCTGGCCTTTTAGAAAAATAAGATCGCTAATTCACTCAAGGTCAAAATGGATCAACTTGAAAAACTATGATTACAAAAAATATTTTTTGTCAATATATTCACATATATTCAACATATATCTACTGAGGTTCTAACATGTATCGGGCATTTATATTATGGATTTATTGACTCTTTTGGTTGAACCCTATTAATTTGTCTAGTGATTGTACTGTTTGCAAAAATAGCTCTCACACGTAACGAGTTTGTGTTCCATGCTATGACTCGGGAGGGAGAGAGGAAAGGAGTTCTAAGTTCTAGGACACAGGCAAAGTGGAGCTGGGTTCTCTCACTTGCTAGCTGTGCAGTCTCAGGCAAGTCCCAAGGTCTCTGTAGTCAATTACCACATCTATAAAAAATGGGGATAATATTTACTACTTAGAAATTGTTGTGACCAACTATACTGTGTTTACATTCCTACCACCGGGCCAACTGCCGTAGAAGCTCAAGAGCTGTTAATTATTGTTTTTAAATGTAATTGTCATGAGATACCCAGGCCCTGACTGTAACGGGCACTTGCACAGGTGGCAGCCGTAGAGCACGTCAGAGCATTGAAAAGTAGCACTGAAAACTAAGGACACGCGGGATTCGCATTCCCATTAATGCATGCCCACTCCAAAAAGAAAAGATCAGTGTCTGACAACTGTGAAATGGTGTCTTCGGTGCGGGGAGAATCTAAAAGCACATGAAGTCCTTTTCACATCCAAGCCTTGTAGCGGAGATCAGATGGCACTGTCATTCGGCATTGGAGAGGAGCCAATAGTCTAAAGTCTAAATGTATATTACACCATCTGAACCAAGACGGGGGCTCTCGATCCTACCAGACTCGATACTCATTTTTTGTAACATAGTTTGTCATGTGTCCTTTGCTATCCGAATTGAAATTACTAACTCACTCTAAACACAACCTTAAAGCAAGTTAATCTAAAAGAATAGGAAATTGATACAAGAATGCTAGTATACAGTACAATATGCACACGCCTAGGTACAATGATACGAGGTGGGGTGATGGGGTTATGAGTAAGTCTGGACTTAGGAAATGGAAGCCACTAGCCAAGTGTTTCAGTGATGTACTCACTGTCTCTCAGCTCCAAACTTACTTTCCCATACTCTGCCCTTTCTGCTTGCAAGCAGAAAGGTATGCAAGCTGCCCTGCTCCCCAGAGGTCAGAGCCTAACATCCACATGGTCTTGCCATGATGTTTCTAAGTTTTACCTTTTTCCCCTCAACATTAGTAGTGGTAGCTGCTTCCTGAAATTGCTACTTCCCTGATACCTTAGAGTCTCTGTTTTACCTTTTAAATTACCAGCTGACAGCTTTTTTTTTTTTTTTTTACTAATTAAGAATTATTTATATTAAATTTTCTCTGTTCAAATAATAGGGGTCATTTCTATCCCCTGACCCCACTGTGACTGCTGTCTCTACTGAAGATTGTCAAGATTATCTCTTTTTTATTTGGACATCTGAAATAAGGACCAAAAAGGATGCTTCTGTGTACACATAAAATGGTCCTAAATGCTCTTGACAAGGCGCCGAACCGGACCACACTCTCCCCTGATCACGGTGAACTTCCATTCCTGGGAGATCCAGCACATTTTTTTTTTTTAATAGTGAAAAAACGCTTTGTATTTACATGTAAAACTCGGTCATGCGAGATATGGAAAAACCCATTGTGTGGGACAGTCACGAATTGCTGTACATCTATGAAGAGTCTGCCTCCCCAGCACCCAGCGCCTGGCGTACCTCTCCCAGGGGGGGCAGGGACAACCTCTGCAAACACCTCAGGAGTAGTACCACATCTGCTGGGAATCAAAACGGCAGCAACAGGCAGGTGGGAAAATTTCCTTTAAAAATTGAGCTGAGGGGCAGCTCACCCCAACGTCCTTCCACACAGACAGACACCCTGTCTTATTTCTTTCCATAGGACTCACTTCCATGTGAGTTAAAGTGAAGTTCTCTTCCTAGGAGGGATAACATACTAAAGTGAATCATTAACTATCTATAAACATATTTTAAAATCAGCTTTTATATGTTAATTTTAATAGGAGGGAAATAAAACCACTATAAAACTATAATGATGATACTACATTAATATCGCTATTAATATTAATATTAATGTTAATGCAGAATAATAGTGTAATGTGTAAGTACCTTGGTACAACTACATTCGATCTTGAGAGTGAACATGCTGAGTCTAGCTGTCCTGGAGAGCCCTAACACAGGATAGCAAAAAAGTAATTAGGTTTAGGGAAAAGAAAGATAATAATAGTTCAAAACCTCATTAGTATACAGTTAAAGCATTGTGAATAGGAGGCAGCCAGAAAGCATGATGTTGGGTTGGGGGGTCCAAAAACAAAGGTTTTTAGGAGTTGAGTGAGAGCACATGTGTGTGTGTATGTTCAAAGCCTGTGTGCATTTTCACTCTGGAAATCTATGAATGTGGACCCAGATAGATACATATTAAATATAAATTGCACACATATCTTTACTTCTTTGGCATACACGGGATATCATTTTTTAAATATTTTATTTATTTATTTGGCAGAGAAAGAGAGATCATAAGCAGGCAGAGAAGCAGGCAGAGAGAGAGGAGAAACAGGCTCCCTGATGAGCAGAGAGCCCGATATGGGGCTCAATCCCAGAACCCTGAGACCATGACCTGAGCTGAAGGCAAAGGCTTAACCCACTGAGCCAGCCACCCAGGCACCCCAGGATATCATTTTTTTGGTATCTTATTCAAAATTGTTGGGCTATATCACTTTGTATATCCAGTTAGTCAAATATGTGAAAGAGGAGTTATTAGGGCAGAATACAAATAAAGACGGATGTTAGCAAAGTCCAGCTTGTGAAGTATCCGTAAAACTAGAAATAAATGACAAGTTATAGAGGAAGGGAGGAAGCATGGTAAAATGAAAAGAAACAAAATTGTAAATGCTGATGTTCAAGTTCAACTGCTGTCCAGATATTCAGCAAGAGATAGTTAGTGGTGAAGCACTAAATCCCATTTAGATGCTAGAGTTGGAGATTAGACCTCCCCCTATAGAGAATGGTGACCAACGTCCTGGTATGTCAACAACAGTCCTGATTTATGCCTGCCTTCCTGGTATTCATTAATTTTCATTCTAAAACAACAACAACGGGGCGCCTGGGTGGCTCAGTGGGTTAAAGCCTCTGCCTTCGGCTCAGGTCATGATCCCAGAGTCTTGGGATCAAGCCCCGCATGGGGCTCTCTGCTCAGCAGGGAGCCTGTTTCCCCCTTTCTCTCTGCCTGCCTCTCTGCCTACTTGTGATCTCTGTCTGTCAAATAAATAAATAAAATCTTTTAAAAAAATAAAAAAATAAAACAACAACAACAACAACACCCTGAATGATGGTCACCCTTGCTTGAAAATTTAGAAAAATTAAGTTTAATAAGAATAAGTAACATTCATTAAAAACCTAAAATGAGCCAGGGATTGTACTCTCAGATTTTCACCTGTGATTTTATTTCCTCATTGGAACAACCAAGCAAGGAGGTGTTTTCATCCTGTTGTACAACTCAGGACTCTGAGAGACTCAGAGAGGGTACCCGACTCTTCCAAGGACATGTTTCCACCTCTCAGAGGCAGGGATCCAACCCACAGCCATGGGACTTCAAGCTGCTGCTTGACATGCCTGGATTATTCTTTCTGAGCGAAGGGTGGATGTCAAAAATAATTAACTAAGAAATGCAAACTTTTAGAGAGGCAAAAAGGGAAGAAACTGGACCTTAAGAGTGAATATATTTATTAATCTAGTTGTGTTTAAAGTCCTAACATAGGACACCAGAAAGGTAACTATGATCTGAGAAGAGAAAGAGAAAAACCAAGACTCTGTTTGAATAATGAGAAATTTAAAACATTAAGAAATCATTTACAAGATACAATTTATGCCACTGCCAGCACCTGTGACTGCCTGTTTGTATTCGTGCATCCCTTATCCATGGCGGATATGTTCAAAGACCCAGTGACTGCCTGAAACCCCAGATAGTACTGAACCCTATATATACATTATTCCTTATACATACATACCTATGATAACATTTAATTTATAAATTAGGTACAGTAAGAGGTTAACAATTATTAACAGTAAAATAGAGCAATTATAGCAATACACTGTAATCAAAGTTGTATGAATGTGGTCTCCTTCTCTCCCTCCCAAAATAGCTAGTTGTAGTATACTCACCCTTCTTCCTGTAATGACATGAGATGATAAAATACCTAGGTGAGGAGCTGAAGTGTGGGGTGGGGGGGGTAATGTCAGCACTAACACAGCTTCTGGGTGAGACTGGCCAAGAGGTTCATCTGCATCTGACCCCCGGTATTGGCAACTAACTGAACCCCAGAAAGGGAAACCGGGAAGTGGGACTCCTATACAGGGAATTGCCCATGAGTCCATGAGTACGTGAGTACGTACTCGTAGTAAAATGTCTTCTCTGTGCCCCAGACAAAGAACCAGAGAGCTTAATGTTTTCACTGGCTATGGGATTGGGTCAGAAGGACAAAAAAACCTGTGTTCTTCAGAAGATTCCTCCTAGGAAGAATTCCAGAATCCCAGGAGATTGCTGCAAAATGCCCAAGACAAACTTTCGCTGCTTTGCAATTTTTTTTTTAATTTTATTTTTTATAAACATATATTTTTATCCCCATGGGTACAGGTCTGTGAATTGCCAGGTTTACACACTTCACAGCACTCACCATAGCACATACCCACCCCAATGTCCATAATCCTACCCCCCCAACCCCCCTCCCCCCATTAACCCTCAGTTTGTTTTGTGAGATTAAGAGTCACTTATGGTTTGTCTCCCTCCCAATCCCATCTTGTTTCATTTACTCTTCTCCTACCCCCTTAACCCCCCATGTTGCAGCTCCTCTCCCTCATATCAGGGAGATCATATGATAGTTGTCTTTCTCCGATTGACTTATTTCGCTAAGCATGATACCCTCTAGTTCCATCCACGTCGTCGCAAAAGGCAAGATTTCATTTCTTTTGATGGCTGCATAGTATTCCATTGTGTATATATACCACATCTTCTTTATCCATTCGTCTGTTGATGGACATCTAGGTTCTTTCCATAGTTTGGCTATTGTAGACATTGCTGCTATAAACATTCGGGTGCACGTGCCCCTTCGGATCACTACGTTTGTATCTTTAGGGTAAATACCCAGCAGTGCAATTGCTGGGTCATAGGCTTTGCAATTTTGACTATGTCCAACATGTAGATGGCTGGTACGTTCTTTTTGAAATACAATCGTGCCCTGAAAGATTCAGAATTGAGCATTTCCACAGATTTCCAAATTCCCATAGAGAGTAAGAGACAGTGTTAGAAATCTAGTATCATTTGGTGAGTCTGTTTAGGATGAATAGTTTTCCAATATGCTTCTACACAAATTTACGGGGAGTTTAATGAATTCTTTTGTCTATTAGATCACAGTGCCCAATCAGATCTATTTATCACGTCTCCTTTGAGTAAGCAGCAAAACAGACTTGGCTGACACTGTGCCATACTCTTTATGGTGCAGGTTATTCCGAGTCCAGTATCTGAGACCAAACCCATCGCCCCAGTTGCACAAAAGTAACTTTGGAGCCGAGGGCCAAACTGTTGACATCAAAAACTCCCTGGGATGTAAAATGATTGAAAGGGTTTGCCATCTTCCCCTTTCCAAATTGCCAACTTCACCTCCTTTACAGGCGAACTGTTTCTGTCCTGGAGCACATCTGTCAAACAATTCCCCAAGGAGTGTTTGAAGCCACTCTGTGTGAGCCGAGCAGAAGCAAACGGAAAGTATTAGCTGCTGGTGTGTAGAGCTCACTACCGACTGAGGCCCATGTCCAGACCACAAGCTAAGAGCCCTGCCTCCACTCATCACAGCGAGCAACCAACTGACAGAAAAACCCAAGTCTGGGAGACCAGCTGCTTACTGGAAAACGTTACAGCTCCCGACACAGCCCACATTGCATCATTAGAGTTATGGTTTGCCCTCCTCTCCCTCTTCAGGATGAGGACTGACTCTCATCTCTAGTATTACCTGTGCTTCTGCCCTAATCCTGCACGTTTGATGAACGTGCCTGGAAAACCCCACTAGCTAACTCTGTGTACTGTCATCAGTAGCCCATAAGGGCTTCCTCCCACCGCACACACCTTGAGTATGCGGAAAACAAGCAGTCTACCACCAACTTGCCTTTGTACTTAATATCCTATTTCTAAAAAGGCAGTTAGAACAATAATATGGTTGATACATCGAGATGTAACATCAAGATCATTTTCTAAGATTTGTTTCTTCCAAACACAGGAGGTTTTTTGTTTTGTTTTGTTTTGTTTTCTGAGCAAACTGCAGAATTATGTGTGGATTTTTTCAGCAATTCATGTATAACTTTCATGTTCGTGTGCTGAGGCAGAATGGGACAGTTCAGAAATAGGTTCTATTTACAGTAATTAATCATTTACTCTTGCCACATTTTATTGAAATATTTATACAAATGCGCTGTGTATAATTAGCTTGATTAGGGTTAGATACTGAACCGTAAAACAAGCAAGAATGTCTCCTGAAAGCAGAAGATGTTGAAAATGTTGCTGTTATTAAAAATGACTCAAACTGGTGGAGGTCAGAAGCAGTGTCACGAGCTGAATGCTGAGGTCTGTGTGCTCAAGATGTGACCTTCACCCCTGCATTTCAGAGCTGACCTATCACTGAACATCAATTAGCATTCTTTTAGCACAGAAAAGACTATCTTAATGCCCAGGTGACCTCCAACAGACCAAATGTGCCTAAAATTATTTAACAGGGGGCAAGGCCTTTTATGCCAAATTAAACTAGACTTCAAAATATAAATACTCTGAGGAGAGGAAACATACTGACTTGAATCCATATTAACATATAAAGGGAGGGGAAAAAAAGTTGTCTTTTCTCTCAGTATTGATAGAAGTGGGGTAGGAAGTATAAGCTATAGACTATAAATCTGGTTGAAAGGGGACTGCTAGAAAAAGACAAAAGTATGATATTGAGGGACAAGGCTCCAGAAGTAACCACCTCAAAGTTTAGCCAAGGAGGAAAGCAATTCTCCATGTCCCACTACCGGCTATCAGCTAAGTAAGGATCTTTTCCAATTACTCACACATTTTGTGTACATGCTCCTAAAAGTCAAATTTTTGCAGGGAGAATAAGAATGGAGAAGGAGGGAAGATACATGGAGGGGAAAAGAAAAGGACTGCATGATATCTTACAAGGACCAAAACTAGTGGAAAGAGGACAAAATGACAGAGTGCTTGTAAAGCAAGGTACTTATGTACCAAGAAACACCACAGCACCACTGACCATTGTCCACTACACGTCTCCCCACCTCTCACTTTCTCCAGTCCTCAGCCACCTGCCTCTCAACCACACATGATTTCTTAGGACTAGATTGTTAGTGATAAATGAAAATAAGTCCAATTTATTAAGCAAATAGTATGGTACAGACCCAGTGCAAGGAACTTCATACAATTATATTATTAATTCTTACAACAATATTATTGGCCCACTTTTTCAAGTTCAAAAATGTACACCTTAAATTTATACAGTGTTATATGTCAAATACAGTCAATTAAGAAATATGTAAGTAGGGGTGCCTCAGTGGCTCAGTGGGTTAAAACCTCTGCCTTCGGCTCAGGTCATGATCCCAGGGTCCTGGGATTGTGCCCCACATCGGGCTCTCTGCTCAGCAAGGGAGCCTGCTTCTCCCCCTCCCTCTCTCTGCCTGCCTCTCTGCCTCCTTGTGATCGCTGTCTGTCAAAT
The DNA here is from genome assembly GCF_002288905.1 of Enhydra lutris kenyoni. NCBI lineage: Eukaryota > Metazoa > Chordata > Mammalia > Carnivora > Mustelidae > Enhydra > Enhydra lutris. The sequence continues at coordinate 54,043,399 of NW_019154099.1, forward strand.
AAATAAATAAAATCTTAAAAAAAAAAAAAAAGAAAAAAGAAATATGTAAGTAGCCTACTCAAAGTCATAATTATAGAGTAGCCAGCTGGGATTCAAACCAAGCTTTCTCTAACTCCAAAGTCAAAGTCCTTTTCCATTCATCATGTATACTTCCATGACATAATCTCTTATTTGTTAATAAGATGGACAATTTAATACTGAATCATTTGTTAAATACAATGGAATATTACTCAGCCATAAAAAATGAAATCCTGTCATTTGCAATGACATGGATTAAGCTGGAATATAATGCTAAGTGAAATAAGTCAGTCAGAGAAAGACAAATATATGATTTCACTATATATGGAATTTAAGAAACCAGCAAAGATTGGGGGGGAAAGGAGAGAGAGACAAACCAAGAAACAGACTCCTAACTATAGAGAACAAACTGATGGTTATCAGAGGGGAAAGGTGGGGGGACGGGGGAATTAGGTGATGGGGATTAAGGAAGGCACTTGTCATGATGAGCACTGGGCGTTGTACAGAAGTGTTGAATCACTATACTATACACTTGAAACCAATATAACACTCTAGGTTAACTAAATAGAATTAAAATAAAAACGTTAAAAAGGACTTAAAAATTATTTGCTAATAAATATATGTGGTTATTATTTTATTCCCTGATAAAATTTTTAATAAATGATACTTGTTAATAAAGTTACCAATAAAATAATGATGAAGATGATGATGGATGTTATTATTTGTAATAGGATCTTACTGGTATGAGATTTGATATTCAGATATGTCCAGGGACATTCATCTGCTTGGAATATTTATTTCCATCCACAGATTTACATAAAGGTCAAGGAGTCTTTTGAAAAAATCAAAACTACAACTCATATCTTCAACTGAAGCTGAGGCCTATCTGGGAGTGCTCCATGTGTTGAGGTAAGCTTAGGAGGGGAAGATAAAAGCTAGTTTTATTTATCCCAGGAAAAATAATTCATCCCAAGAGAACAGTGTGGCATGATAAGCCAAACTCAATACCAGAGGCTAAGAATCAAAGGAAGTGGTGAGTCAGGTAGAAGATGGCAGAAATCATGCCATCACACATGACCAAGTCATGGAGGCTGACTGTGATCATGGGTGACAGAGGATTATATATGTAAACTAAAAAAGGTTGTCTTTCCAAAATCTGTAGACTGGGTCACAAGCAGTTCTGTTGTGGGACCCTGCTAACACAAGGGGAGAGCCATTTCTTGCCCAACCTTTGACAAACTGCCAAGGCACTCCCTTCCCCCACCATGACACAGAAAAGACTTGATTGCTGTGGGCCGCAGCAGGTCCCTGGCTTTGCAGAGCCAAAGATGATCCTTCTAAACCTTCCATTCCCAGGGGAGAGAGAGGACTTGGTGGTGGCAAGGACGTCAGAGACTAAAGATGGGAACTGTCTGAGCAGTGGGAACACCCTGCTTGGGAAATCCAATACTTCAGTGTGACTCAGCAAGAGACTGTGTGGATCTTGGAGACCCAACAATTCAGCTTCCAATTTGGAGTAGCCTCCTCTGTGCATGTCCCCGCAGGAGCGGCTACACTGGGTTGTGCGTGTGCATCGGCTCATGAGACTCTGCAGCAGTTCTTCAGTGACGTCATATCATCCGACCCGGAGCAATCTGAAGCTTTAGAAGGTAAAGTGACTTGCCTAAATTCACACAACTTGCCCTCTTATTTCTGTATTATACAGCCTTCTAGGACCCTTCTGATTAGAAGCTGGCCTTCTAGCAATAACCTATACAGAAACAGGTCATTTGGGAACATGTCATTTCCCTATAGTTATATTTCAAATCAACAGAATATAATATGATAAACAGGAAAACCCAAAGGTAAAGATGAGCAAACAGACACATCATGGACACATTGAACAAAGGTCATGTAGCGTGTAGCCCAAATTCGCCATTTACATCCTTTTGAATTGTCTGCCAAAAAAAATATTATGGTATGATTTTAGAAAGGCTATACTGCATGCTCAGTCTTAATCTCAAACACACTTTCTGTTTTTTTCTAAAGCAAAGTACATAGATGAGTAAGAATCAGGTGATGACAACAGGCATTCTTCAGGAATAGACACTATAGACATTCTTCCAGTTTCCTTTGAGAAAGACAACACCCAACAGACATACGTTGCCAAATATTTATGGAGCATCCTTTCAAGGCACAAAAGGCAAACTCTACTGAAAACTGATCTCATAAACTGGACATGAGTGATTTGTTTTGCACAAATGATGACACACATTTTGGCTATTTCCTAAATGCTGCCAGTTAAACCATTTTAAGGGAACTCTAGACCAATAGCAGCCGAACAAAATGTAGGGAGAAAGGGCAGTGAAGTGTGTTTTCTTTCCAAAGCCTCCAAGATATTTAATGGCGCTTCAGTATGGCTGCTAGACTGATGATGCCCAACGAAGTGCTTGCGGGGTTTGACCAGCACTGGAAATGTAGGTGCTTTTGGCCAGGAACTATTGTCAGGTTGATTCTGAAGGTAGGAAACTTTGTGCTTATTTGTTGTGAGCGGCACAGTTAGGGGGAGCTTCTATCTGGGGACTGGGGACACGGGCCAGCTCCCAGCCTCGCAAGTCCTCATTCTAGTGCACTGTCAGGCAGGAAGAAATGCAGAGAAATGTCTAAATCACAAAGGAATCATCATGAAATCTTGCCTGGCGAAATATTGTTTTTCCCAAAAGTCTATTTTTCAAGAGGATATGGAAGGTCACTTGGCCATCCTTAACAATCAGATGAAATCTTGTGAGGGGGAAGGAATAGCAGGATGGGGGGCGGGTAACGATCCCTGACTCCACTCTCTGTAAAGGGACCAAGCGAGAGGCAGAACGGCGGTAGTGAATCACGGGCTCACAGTTCAGGAACTGCTAAAAATATCTCTGCTCTGAAAGATGAAAGTTCTTCAAGCAAAGAAACACCAACTTTCTCACGCATAATGCAAATAACCACATTGTTTCAGATCACAGGCCTTACAGGGTAGAAGGAAAAGACTTACCTTATGACAGACTCTTAAGTATTTTCACAATTTACATGTGTTCTGTGAAGACATTTATTTATAAGGTTTTATTTGTTATGAACTGAAACTATGCTCTTTTTGACGAAAGGTTCAGAGGGCCTCCATTTATGAGTAAAATCATGTTTCTGTTCCCTTTCCGACTAGATTTGCTTCTGTTAACAAATCCTCAGTGTCTTCGGTGTCCCTCCTAAAGTGTGGTCCTCAAACGGGCAGCACCAGCATCACTTGGGAACCTGCTAGAAATGCCACCCATAGGCCACCATCTCAATGAGAATCTCCACTTTAATGACATCTCTAGGTGGTTTTGATGCACCTTACATCGGAAAAGCACTGTTCTGGAGATCCTTTACCTAACTAGGCATAATTTTTGGTCCTTACTGCCCTGCTATAGACTCCCCTATTTTCAGTCCTAGAACAATGCAGAAGTCACCAGTCATCTAAGAATCAAGGATTACTACCTCCACAAAAGTCCTTCTGCATTACCAGGACCCAGAGACATTTAACCTGACTGTCCAGAAAGTTAGTGACAGAGGCTGAAGCTCAATTTTATTTCCCCAATTCCCTAATTCAGGAATCTTTCTATTTATCACTTTATTGTTTGCCCTTGCTATATAATGCTCATTTCCCCACTAGCCCCCTCACCAAATGACTGCTTTACAGCCCAAACTGTGAAGCAATACATTTACCTTCAGTATACCCAAGGACTAAGGATCTTTCGGGTACCATTCTTTCCCTAAACTGGTCATCAGTGCCACTGTTATGCTCACCATGGTTATGGTTATACTCACCAACAAGATTTTATCGTGACCTAAAATTGCAAAGGAGTTTTAGTGAGAATGAAACTAAGGGCAACCAACATCTGGTAAACACACAGTGCTTACCAGTCCCTGAACTAAGCTCCTTCCTTCTTTAATCCTCATGATACCACCATCAATAAGAACTCACAATAATAGTGAATTCTCTCCTTATTCTATTTTACAGGTAGGAAAACTGAAGTCACTTGCCCGAGGTCATAGGATCAGTGAGATCCCCTCATTTATCCCCTGCTTGAAGTGACTGGTAACTGAGGAGCTCTCTCCCAAAGACATTTGCAGTCGAGCAACATCAAAAACCGTAGCAGAAATGTTGACATTTTAGCAGCTCCCAGCCCGAGCGCCTTCTTTTGCCCCTGAAATTGCAAGCCCAGCGACAGGGTCCAATGTGCAAACACAAAGGGATTAAATCAAAGGTGAAACTCATTTCCCGGAATCCAGATAAGAGGAGAGCAAGGACTGGGTCCCAAGCCAAAGCCAAACTGATGTTCTCCTTGTAGAACGCATACAAGGAGAACATCAGTTTTCTGATCTGAGGAGGTAGTGCCCCACTACGCTGTTGACCTGTGCTTTTGCTTGAGAGGACATTCCCTAAGGAGCTCAAAAAAAACGGTGTAAGTGGCTCATTTCTTAATATCAGTAAACTGTCCTGAAGGCACTGTAAGATGATCTGCTGCTAGAAGCGAGAATTCCACAGTTTGACTGAAAAGGAAGTATTTTTCCATTGTTTCAGGCAGTCTTTTTCTTCAAGAGAAAAGAAGAAAATTGCTGCCAGTATTAAGTAGGTCTAGAGGAATAATTAGGTATTTCCCCTGATCATTTAATTGACCATGGTTGACCTCTATTGGAGCCAATTAAATTTCTTTCATGGGGAACCACTGACCTATTTTATTGCATTTTCATGTTTCCCAATATTTGACAAGATAGTGAAAAAAATCCGATTTGATTCTAAACGTTTATGAATCTTTAATTTCTAGAGATTCTAAGACATCTCCAGGCATTTTTATCACTGATAATAATAAGCTTTGATGGAGAGTTTTTCTGCATTATTGGAGAGTAGATTTCTAAAAGTGTGAGATATTACAATGTTAAATATAGCTAACTGGGACATTTATTTTATTTTTCCAACAGGGCTTGGCTGACACATTGTTCTTACAATACACTCAGTGATCCAGAACCAGTAGTTTTTTAAGTGGAAAAATTAAATGGGAACTGCTTGACATTTTGCAGACTCAATTTTCAGAGCATTTCGGTGCCCTCCACCAGATGAGTTAGGTAGTCAGAATATCATGCGATATTGGATTAAACACAAAATGTACTTAATTATAAATGATCAATGTCATCATCTATTAAAAATGCTCAAATGCCAATATATATTGCCACATATTGTAATCAACGTTTTGCATATTCAGGGAATATTTACTGAAGATAGTGATGAATCCCAGACTGTAGTAAATATATTGATTACTGGGTCTCTACCTATAGCATGTTACATTCAGACAGATCAGCAGGTTTGGTATTGGATCACAGAACTAGTGTTGAGAAGCACTTTAAAAAATGGTTCCACCTCAAAAAAAATTTTCTAGAGAAATAAAAACTTCCTTTATATAGAAACACTTAACTTGAGTATTTTTATGCTCAGTGAACCCCTACAGTACAGAGTGATTGATGTCAAGATACACAAACTGCTAAGAATAAAAAGCTCTAACGTTAAGTCACTCTTAATAACTGAAAAAGCTTTACCTCTAAAGAACATGATCACAAGGTAAATAGCTTTGTGCAAACATTTATGTTTGTGTTTATTAATAGTAGCTTTACATATTTCCAACATAACTGGTTTAAGAGAAAATATGCTTACTTGCTTTGTTATAAACATAGGAGAAACACATTATGGCTTTTGGATAATAAATAAAATAGTTACCCACATACTCAGTTCCTCTTTATTTATACCAAAATCATATATCACTAAAATATCAGTTGTGAGTAAAGAAAATAAATCAGATGGCCAATGCCTGCACTAAGGATAATCTGAATAGTTCATAGAACTGTGTTAAGAAATGCATCCATGGTGTGGACTGTCTCAGAATACAAGCAAGACCCCCCCCCCAAAAAAAAGAATGTAATAAGCAAGACACATTAATGTTCTGTTGCTTTTTCTCTCTTGATTGGGCTCTAGAGTCCCTTGCAACCAATCATTTTGAAACGTTGGCTGATTTCATACCCTCTCTTGAACTTCATTTTGATGACTCCTGGTTGTATTTTGTATAAGAGACACAATTTAGGGACAACTTTCATAAAAATTAGTCTGAAACAGAGTTGGATACAGAATTTTGTCAAAGTCCTAGTTGCTGACCCTTTTGAAATCTGGTTCCCTGTTACCGTTGATAAATTGTTTCAAAATTTTAATAAATGGTACAGTATTTAAATTTCAGGGCAGAACTGATACAAACATGATGAAAAAGTTGGCTTGAATGCTAAGGAAAGATAGTTGGAAACTTGCCAAGTCTCTTTTTGTTTGATTTACCCAATTGCATCTTGACAGTTACATTTTTAGTAGTGAGTAAAATTCAACTCAATGCACATTTTCAGCCCTGTAGGTTATTTGAAAATGAGGAAAACACAGTGAGTGATCTCTAAGGAGGAGACCAAGAGAAGGAAGATCAAGAAAGTGGTATATTCATTAAGCACTTACTATGCCCCCAGACACTTCTAAGCACTTTTTCTGATTTAATATATAAAAAGAGATGTAACTGTTAACAAGTGTTTGTATATAGTTGGTGCAAGAGGGAGGGGCAGTAAAGTCTTAAGAAGTAGTTAGTATTCAGACTTACTTTAGAGATGAGGTATGATTTCAGAAGTAGAAGAAAAAGATGGCATTCCAGGAGAATGAAACCAAGTGACTAATGGCACACACACAGCAAAAATTATAGGACATACTCAGGAAACAGGCTTTTGGTTTGACTTGCATGCTGGGGCAAAGGAATAATTCTTGCCTTCCTTAACACTAAAGATACAGTTATCTTGTGTAGTAATAAAAAGATATCTAATCTAATTTGGGAATTCAGTATATATAAAATATTCCTAATGACTTTAATAGATTAAATGAATATATTTTCATAACATTTCTTTGGGACATTTGTAAATTGTTTAGACTAAAAGCAATGTAAAATTGAATTGTACTAATAGTATTTCATTGAACATTCACTATGAATTCATTAAATATGAATTACATAATTTATGTGCTGATCTTTGAAAATGGTCAAAATTATTTTTGTGCTCTGAATTGATTTTTTAAAATTTTATCTACTGCATTAATTTTAGGGAAAGTCAGTATGTGTTTCCCTGTTTTCTTTCCAGACCATAAACTTTGTGTTACACATATAATTTCCTTCTTCATGAACCATCCAAATTTTCCTACTTATTACTACAGGAGATGTGGTTAGTCTACTATTTGAGCTGTCATTTGCTTACTTCTCAGAAGTTTGCCCCAGAAAACTGTGTCTTCTACATATTAGTAATCCTAACATTATATGTAGAAGACACAGAACTACATAGGAGTACTAGATATTGGCCAAATGAGCAAAGGACTAGAAATATTTGCTGGATTGGAAATATTTGCTAAGTTCAAAAAGTCAAATCTGGGATCAGATTGGCTATCTCTGAGCCATGCTAAGATACTGTGTCAGCACAACACACACATGTCCATTGCTGGAGTTAGGGCTGAGCTCCCATTCTCTCATCCACTGTATTTAAGTTTCTCAGAGCAGAAATTAAATCTCATGCCCCTTCACATTCTCAAATCTTAGCACAGTGCTTTGAGTAGAATAAAGTGTAAAATATATTTTTACTTGTGGTGCATAGTGGAAATAATAATAGCAATTATTGAGCACTTACTATATACCAAGACTATATCATATATAAAGGATTTCATATGCACAACAAAAATAATTAAAACAAAAACAAACAAACAAAGAAACAAAAACCCAAACCTCAAGGAGCTTATAGTTCGTTCGTTTGGAGCATAACAGTAAGTACAAATTAAAATGAAACCAGTAAGAAGAAACATGTCATCAAGCCCAAAGTGTTTTGGCCTTCATGTTTTGAGAAGAAAGAATGAGTGATCAGAGTGAGATGAATTTAGTCAGCAAAGATATTGGTAGAAAAAGCAAAAAGGGTGATCAACATGGATGTGGGAGAAATTAAATGAAAACATCCTTGGTAAAAAAGGGGATGGTGGATTCCCATGAACCCCCAAATCAGGAAAGAATGGTCCACAGCTAACTGCATTAGTCAGGATGCCCTTAACAAAACCTTACCTCTGCATATGCCAAAATTCTTAAAATCACAATGTATTAGGCATTTTATCATCTGGTTCACCTGACAGGTCCACACAGCCCTGCTTCACCCCACATAGTGACTTGGACCATTCCACTTGGAATCATCACCTTAGCCCCCAGGCAGGATCTCCTACTTTTCTCCCATTTTATCTATTCTTGAGGAACTCATGCTAGCCAGATGGAGGGCTTGGTCATATTCTCACTGTGCCAACTGTTTGCCTCAGTTCCCAAAGTCTTTTTCAGCTATCTGGAGCTTCTTGCCCATTTCTCAACTTACCTAGCCTACTTTTTATGTTTCTACAGTTTTTCTGTTGCAGGTAGTTGGCTCGGTTTTTGAAGGGGCTACCTGTTCTCCATTTTTGAGTTTTCCCAATTTCTTGTCTCTTCACTTGTCTTCCTAATGTGAAATAGTAACATTTTTATTGTTTGTAGCAATATTGAAATTGTAATTTTGAAATTACTATATTTATATTATAGAATAATAAGTAACTGGGCATCTAGGTGGCTCAGTTGGTTAAGCATCTGCCTTTGGCTCAGGTCATGAATCCAAGGTCCTGGGATTGAACCCCTTGTGGGGCTCCCTGCTCAGTGTGGAACCTACTTCTTCCTCTGGCTCTCCCCCCATTTTTGCTCTCTCTCTCTCTCAAATAAATAAATAAACCTTTTTTAAAAAATAAAAGAGTTAAGTATCTTGTTAACAGGAATTAAGATGGTAAATATTTTTAAAAGAGAGAAAGTTATGGGGAAAAACTGTAATATTTAAATATTAACTTTTTTTAAGTATTAACTTTTTATTAAAAATAAAATTTTTAACCCTGGCAACTAAAAGGGCCTAGAGGATTATGATTTAAACATGTCAGTATCATGTGTAGTTTTATATGGAAGAGATCTATCAGAAGGATCCAGAAGCTGGGATTCAGAGGAACAGAGAGAAAAAGTGGATATACTTAGTCCAATAACAGTGATTTTGCCAGAAGAAAAAATAATTTTGGAAGCAGCACAGGTACATGCTGTGTTCCCAGATAATCTTCTGCCTCACCCACATCCCACAAAGGCTTCTTGCAGCACCCTGGTGAAATGAGGATTTCAAATAATTGCTTAATAGTTCAAAACCTGTATGAGACTTGACAGTGCAACATGGCATTGACTTATGTCTTCTGTACTGGAGATAAGTGATCTTTGGGGCGCCTGGGTGGCTCAGTGGATTAAAGCCTCTGCCTTCGGTTCAGGTCATGATCCCAGGGTCCTGGGATCGAGCCCTGCATCGGGCTCTCTGCTCTGCGGGGAGCCTGCTTCCTCCTCTCTCTCTCTCTGCCTACTTCTCTGCCTACTTGTGATCTCTGTCTGTCAAATTAAAAAAAATAATAATAATTTTAAAAAAGAGAGATAAGTGATCTTTAAATTAGGGAATGTATATTACACTGTGGCATACAGAAACACTTCCCAAGTTACTCGGGGCATGGATGGTTTCTGGGAATCAGATTCAGAATCCTTAGCCTCCATGGGAACTCTTTTCTAAAATTCACCTGCTTGAGACAGCATCTCCTTTGGAGGTCTCATGCTGTTCTTCATCTGCTTGCCCATGGCCTCCTCCCACAAATGGGCTTCCCCCACTGCCCTGAGGAAAAGCACACCTCTTCCTGACCAGGAATCTTACTGTCGTGTGTGGCCTGGTGTAGAAAATCTGGTGAAGGGATGCCTGGGTGATTCAGTTGGTTAAGCATGTGTCTTAGGCTCAGGTCACAATCCCAAGGTCCTGGGATAGAGTCCCACATTGAGCTCCTTGCTCAGCAGGGAGACTGCTTCTCCCTCTGCCCCCCCACCCCCGCTCCTGCTCTGGCTCTTGCTCTTTCTCTCTCTCTCTGCCAAAAAAATAAATAAAATGTTTAAAGAAAAAAAAAGTAAAGTAAAGTGAAAAAAGAGGGGCGCCTGGGTGGCTCAGTGGGTTAAAGCCTCTGCCTTCAGCTCAGGTCATGATCCCAGGGTTCTGGGATCGAGCCCCGCATAGGATCTCTGCTCAGGGGGGAGCCTGCTTCTCCCTCTCTCTCTGCCTGCCTCTCTGCCTCCTTGTGATCTCTGTCTGTCAAATAAATAAATAAAATCTTAAAAAAAAAAAAAAAAAGAAAAGAAAAGAAGATCCGGTCAAGGCCCAATTCAAAACAAGTGTCTTTCACTTACCACCCCTTCCATCCTAGGAAGAGATGCATACCTAAAAATGTTTGATTTTCTATTTAGTAATTACCAAAATTTTGGTGAAAAAAAAGAAGACTATTCTGAGTCATTGTTTACCACTAATAATTGTAATGAGAATTCAGTACAGAAGATTTTATCTTTAGAACCTTATTTCCCAAGAAAATGTTAAAATTCAGTTGTCATTTTGTTGCTCAGAACTATATGCTATCGGCTCATTAGTATTTGGGTGGGAAGGTCTGCTTACATTGATCTATTTGTCCTTGCATTTTAGTCTGAAAATATTCTTATGTGTATAAATTATACATACCCAAACACTCTTCAGCATTTGTTAGACTCCAGAGTGTGCCTTTGACGAAAGACTGGGAATGTAAGGGAGCCACTTTTGCTTTATAAAGTGTTAAGAACACAGCTAATGGGGTGTGAATGTCATCATGCTCCTAATCAAAGGTCTGTCTTGTCTGGCAAAAAGGCAACTAAACATCAAATTCAAGATGTCTAATGCGAGCAAAACTACCAGTACAGCTTGCTTTGGAGTGGCCAAAGAAAACCGTTCTCTGCCAAAGGAACCTTATTTTGGCATTTAAGAGTTATTTCAATTGGATGGAGTGAAATGTAAATTGACCAGGACAAAATGAGAAGCCATTAAAGGACTGAAATTGTTTGTAGTCACAACAAAATCAGAAGCCCTATTAGAGTCACAGAGTTTTGTGCTCCTGGGCTGTTTTTGCATTAAAAAGCAACAAATTGAAAAGCAACTTACTTTATTCACAAGCTCACCTAAGCAAAATGTCACCCAACAAGCTGAGGACTTCTCTATATATATTGGAAGTTTTGGGTTTCCCAGTGTTCCATCAGCCTGCTATTTCTATACTCAGCTCACACGTTAGTAGTAGGACTTCTGATCTTTGCTGGCATGGCTCCTGTTTCCTCTGTGTTTCTTCCACCATCTCTTCCACCTTCCCTCCCATCACCATCCTGATCCTCCGAAGCTCAGCAGGCATCTTTCACCTTCTACCTTATGACCGCCTGACAATAAACCCCAAGAATTCCTTTGTCCACATCCACCACTTTGTCTTCCACAAATACAGTGATAACAGGAGCATCTCACTGTAAAGTTGATTCTTTTTCTATGTTCCCTGGAAAAGTCTTTTTCACCTCTTAAGAGACCCCTCCCCACCTCCCAGATTTGCAGTCTACCTTAGGGTGAAGTCCAATGGCTAGTTTTTCAGATTTTAGGAATCCTGACTATCTGATAGCATTTAACACTGCTAAAAATCAAAACATAACTTCTTATAAGCATTCTGATGAAAATAGAAAGGTTAAGTTATATTCCCTAGATTGCATTTATTCCTGCAGAAAAGTCAACGATTTGGTTTTAGAAAGATTATTGAAAATAATTTTGAAATAAACATTTTCCATGAAAAGATAATAATAGCAAATGTTGATTAAGGACTATTTCAAATGCTTCATATTTATTAATGCATTTGATCCCAAAATAACTCTATGAGATAGGTGCTCATACTTTCTCCATTTCCTAGGAGCTAAAGAGAAATTTTAATTAAATTTCTCAAGGCCATATAGGTGGTATGTATTTGAACTCAAGCTTCCTAACTTCCAGAAACTACCCTCCTACTCACCAAATGATGTTGTCACCAATAAAATTCACTTGACCAGAAGGCCTCATGCACCCAAGCAATCACATTAATTGGGATTTGATTTTAAGGTATACAACATCTAAAACATTTACAGAAAGACAATGAGGAAGAGAAAAAAGAAAGATGGGGAGCAGAAGAAGAAAGAGAAAGAGAAGGAAGGAAGGAAGGAAGAAGGAAGGAAGGGAGGAGCCTGGTAAGAATGAATTCCTAAAGAAGCACTTCCAGGTCAAGTAGCTTGTCAGTAGTAAATAGACTGAAACCAAAGCACAGAAACAGTAGAGAATTTGTTGAAAGTCATAAAATCAAGTCTGCAACAGAGTTTTCTAGGTCATATGCAGCCGACCATGCCTGCCACTCAGATTGAGAAAAACCAACATTTTCTTTTAAGTACTTTGCTGAGTAAAATTACAGACATGGTTGAAGGGAAAATGAAAGGTTAATCAATAATTAGATTAAGCTAGAAAATGAACTTTTCCTTAAGAATAAGATATTTGGGAAAAGCATGAGGGCAATTAATTAAAAAGCATATAATGTTGCTGCTATAGGAATTTAGCCCAGAGAGGATTAAGAAAAACTCCCATTTTTCTGGAGAGACACTAACATTCAAAACATTGAGGGGTACACAAAGAAGAAATTCTGATACATTCTTTAAAAACAGATGATCAAAGTTTCACTTAATTTTCCAAATTTAAACAGTGGGAAGTTTTCAAAGTCCCTACATCTGGCCCTTCTGTTCACAGTGGCCTTTCCTTTCTTTCATATTGCTCTACATCTTGAAAGCAGTTTTCCAGTTCCTTAGCTGATGTCGCCAGCAGTTTTAAAGGTGAATGATTTTTGTTAAGTCTTACTCCTCGAACCCCACCCCCAACCAGGTCTTAAGCTCTTTGCTGGCTGAGACTTGGTTTGGATTCATTTTTAAAGAGCTACTGCCAGGCTCTGCACAAAACAGGCAAGAAACAAGAAGGACAACAGTCATTTATGTGAATTTAATAATTTAAAGTGGAAGTGTGTGGACCTAGAAATAAGTGACCTTAGTCCATGGAAACACCTCCACACTTAAGATCATTCAACATTTCTCTAGAATGCAAAGTATGTTTTAGACACATAGTATGAATGAGAGACACCGATTTATATACAGAAGAGGGATATTCTGGCCTATCCTCTAAAATTCAGGAAATAGCAATGGGGCAAGGATAAGAAAGAATGATGACAAAAAAAAAAAAAAGAAAAGAAAAGAAAAAGAAAAAAGATTTGAGGGTAGAAAGCAAGAATGAAAACTGATCGTCATCAGGTAAATTCTGGGGAACAAGGTTTGTGCCATAAAAGGGGGGAAGAATAGAAAGTTGTATTAATTAAAAGTTACTAAAAATTAAAAAGCTGCCCCATTTGAAAGTATTAACTGGGTTACTCAAAGAAACCTGGAAACATGACTGTGGGCTGTGAAGTGTGGATCTGGGACGACAGAGAGTATAGGAAAATGTAATTTATAGAATAGAAAGCTAGATGGGTTTTTTTTTTTTTAAGATTTTATTTATTTGACAGAGAGAGATCACAAGTAGGCAGAGAGAGAGAGATTGGTGAGGAAGCAGGCTCCTCGCCAAGCAGAGAGCCGATTGTGGGGCTTGATCCCAGGACCCTGAGATCATGACCTGAGCCGAAGGCAGAGGCTTAACCCACTGAGCCACCCAGGTGCCCCACTAGATGGGAGTTTTTAAAAGGAACATTCATTTTGACTACCAAGATGGAGATAATTACACTCTCAAGAAGGGAGGAATGTTCAGGTGTAGCCACGTTGGGGTTCTGTCATAGCAAAATAGAAAACAATGGAACATTCAACTGTTATATTGGGGGGGGGGCTAGTTTTCTATACTAACAGATTTATTTGGTATTTGCTGAAATTAAGGAGATTTAAAGCAAAAGGGAAATCAGACTCTCTAGTACTTACACATGAAATCAGATCTAGAAACATTCTGTAGTGCTCATCTGTTCAATCCTCTGACACACTGGGCAGATTTTTGTCTCTTCTCACCCAAGAGCAGGAGGGTTAGTGCCTTTCTTGATTTTACCAGTCCAGTCCTTCCAATATTTCCCTTTTGTCCCCTTTAGCATGACTAGCTTTCTCTTGAGCCCAACTGGGTTTGCTCCATTTTCTGTGTTTATATGTGTTCATTATAGAAGTCCTTCCACATGCATTTTAGGAATAAAAAGCTTATGATGGTAAACAATCACCTTCCTCTTCTCTATATTTAAAAATAATGATTTCTTTGCCCTTGACTCTTAGAAATACTATTTTACTACTTTACTATTGAGAGCATGCCTCAATGTCTCCACATGGTTTCTAAAGTTCAGCAAACTCTACGAAATTCTGATAATTCAAAGTAGAGCATAATAAATATACAGTTCTGTAGACGTTGGTATTGTTTTTTAGTTTATCTTGTTCTTAAAATTTTAAGCTACTGACTGTGTCTCTTGCTAAATAAAATCCTCAGATGTTACTGTTCAATATGTAAACTTGATTACACTTGTCCCATACTGTAATCCTATCAATAACTTTTTTTTTTTTTTTTTTTTGCTAAGGTTGTCAAGCTAGTTCTCCAATTCACTAGCCAATTAGATTTCTTTATGGTTGCCAAATTGGAAAGCCTTATAGATTTTTCTTATTATGTATGTGTTTATGATATAAAACAATACATACCCATAGAAAAACTGTTAAATGTAGAACAATATAAGAAAGTTACTTATAAAACCTTAACCAATAGGTAGCCATTGTTGACATTCTGTTGTGCATTTTCTCTTTGAATCTTAGCGCTACTTCTCAGAGAATAATAGACAAAAACCCTTCACTCGCTCACATACAAAGACTAATTCTTGAATTAGGAAAATGTTGGTTCATGACACCTGTTGATGCATGTGTGTCTTGACTAGCCACTGAATACTAGCCACTCCGGCTCTGGAGATCGTCCTTCAGGAAGATCTTGATGGCTAGATGGCAGAGCGAGAAAGCCATTTTTGGCTTTTGGTATTTGGGGCTGTTTTGACCAATCAGGCAATCAGCACTTGAAAAACTATTTGCTTGTTTGTTCTTACTTTCTATTTAGCATTGAATTGGAACTGATTCTTTTTAGAATAGATTTTGCATAGTATCGCATGGTGCAACATACAGAACAGTATTTCAACAAATATTTATTGTCTAACTTTCCTTTTGGCAATTGCTGATATGCATTTGAAACAGGTGAATGCAAAAGTTTTATCTTACTATCTAGAGCTCAGAAATTATGCCATTACATGATTGTTCCCAGCTCTCTGGGGAAAGCTTGTCTGGGGATTAGGCTGTTTCTCACCCAAATCTGCTCTCCTCTCTCAATTTCCTGCCTGAGTTAGCACCACTGTTCACTTGGGCACCCAAACCAAAGAAGCCTTGACATTTTGACCTCCCTTTATCCCAACATCTTTCTCATGCACTAGCTTCACATCTTTAGGTCCTATCCATTCCTCTTCTGCAATGTCTGGGCACTGGGTTTGAACAAGTCTCTCCCTCAAAAGTCCTCACTGTTACCACTCTGCCTTACTCTGTTTTTTTCTCCAAAAAGAAGCTAAAAAAAAAAGAGAGAGAGAGAGAGAGAGAGAATCTAAAAAAATCTGTCCCCACTCTGATCATATCACTGTGGCTTAATGTTTGTCACTGCCTCTTCATTCATTCAAGATGAATTTCAGACTCCTTAGCAGACACCACAGGCCCTTGACTATCTGACCTCCATTCACTCCTACACTTTTCTGCTTCTACCTCCGGCCTTACTAAACAAGCTTGGGTCCCTGGAATGCAGGCTTTTGTTCATGACTTTACTTCTGCCTTGAACACTTACTTCCCCTTTCTTCTTGCCCCATCCCCCATGTGTGTCCTGCTTTGCTTCACTAATTCAATGTCATACTCAAGATCTGTATTTAGACATCCCTCCTCTGGGAAGCCTGCTCTGACCCCAGGATTCTGGGGACCTGTGCTCTTATAGTTCCCTGACTCTGTTCCTACTGCTGTTTACCTGACATCTCCTCCCAGGACTGAAGCTCCTTGAGAACACAGACTAAAATGTTACCTCCTTGCAATGCTTCACCCAGCACAGAATTGTTCTGATAGTAAGAGCTTGATAAATATAAATAAAAATTAATTAAAATTATTGCATTTTCATCCAATACTACTTTCATTATTAATCAGGATCACAATCCCTAATTAACCAGGAGGCATTTCAGTGGAATGCAAAAAAGATGAGTGTTGCAGTAAAAAACACAGTTCTTCCACCACCATGCTGAGTGATCAACTGCTCGTTACTCAACCTCCCCAAATTGCATTTCCTATAAAATGAGGAAAACTAATGCCTACGTCACAGAAACGAGCTGGAGAATCAAATGAGACAATGAAGTAGAGCCCCCATTTCTTGCCTGGATTATTATTTATATGCAAACTATGATGTTCGTATTCCCCCAATCAAATCATGTGCATACATGGGATAAAGTTAAATGACTGACAAAATGTACAGTTTCTGAGTGGTAGATGGTGGGTGTTTACTATTCTACTTTCAATAGTTTTCTGTATATTTGAAGTTTTCAATAAACAACATCATTTTAAAACCAGTAAAATGACTCAAAACAGAATATAGGAGCCACAGAAACATTCAACATTCCTAGAAGCAAAATGGAAAAGGACACTTGTATGATATGGTAACAATTCTTCCTCCCCATTGATGGGATTGAAAATAAAACCACCAACACTGAGCCTGGTATGTCAAACATACAGTTTAAATCTCTGCCTTAAACTTAATTTCTATGTCTTACATGTGCTAATATTTTTCAGAGATTAAAATAGAATAATCAAAGAGCTGACCTAATATATTTTATATTTATATCAATTTAAATACGGTATTTAGAGTTCCACTACATGCTAGTTAATGTTGTAGAAATAATTTGTGTATATAAATATTTTCATATTTCACATATTATATATTTCATGATATATTAATTCATGATTTTACCTAAATCAAAAGTAAATGTCTTAGAATATTTATATGTCTCAATATAATCTATTTTTCTTAAGATTTTATTTATTTATTTGACAGAGAGAGAGATCCCAAGTAGGCAGAGAAGCAGGCAGGGATCAGGGGGAAGCAGGCTCCCTGCTGAGCAGAGAGCCCAATGTGGGGCTTGATCCCAGGGCCTTGAGATCATGACCTGAGTGGAAGGCAGAGGTTTAACCCTCTGAGCCACCCTGGTGCCCCAATATAATCTATTTTTTAATATTTTATCACTTTTATTCTTTATTGTAGTAAAATACATACAACATAAAAATTGCCACTTTAACCATTTTTAAGTGTACAACTCCATGGCATTAAATGCATCTAAATATTATGCAAACATCACCACTATTTTCAAAAGGAAATGATCCCAAATACAAACTCTGTACCCATTAAACTCCCAATTCCTCTTTTCCCCCAGCTCTGGTAACATCTAATCTACTTAGGTCTCCATGACTTGCCTATTTTAGTGACCTCACATATATGGAATCACACAATATTTGTCCTTTTATGTTGAGCTTATTTTACTGAGCATAAGGATTTCAAGTTTCATCCATGTTGTAGCATGTATTACAACTTCACGTATTTTTATGACTTGGATAAAAGCTCACCACGTGTACGTAACACATTTTCTTTGTCTATTCATCAGCTGATGGACACTTGTTTCCATCTTTTGGTTGTTGTGAGCAATTCTGCTATGAACTCTGGCACCCAAGTATCTGCTCAAGTCTTTGACTATATGTCTAGGAGTGGAGTTGCCAGGTCATATGGTACTTCTGTGCTTCTATGTCAAAGTGTTCTCAAGCATCTTTACAACCATACTCCAATTTTATGTGATAGCAATATAATCATAGTAGTAATAGCAATAACAATCACATTAATTAGAATGCCGAACTTTTATAGAACACCTCCTCTATGTCAGCATCTCATCTAATTTTTTCAGCAACTTTGTGCCAGTGATTATCCTTAATCCCGTTTTAACAAAGAGAGGACTGAGGCTAACAAGATCAAGCCATGTGCTTATGTGGTGGTGAAGTTGGAACGTAGATCCTGTCTCTATGAAACCCCTGAAGAAGATCTGACTGTTGATATCATATAGGTAGACTCAGAGCCCCAGTGGCTAGAATGATTTGCTCGAAGTACTGCAGGGTCTACACTCTGACTCACTTCTTGATGACTTGTCCAGTCTTTTCCATCGCACCAGGCTGCTTGCCCAAATACTCCTCAAATATATAACACTGTGATCATATTATGTCTATAAATTTATATTCTCTTTTAAATGAAGGTCTGTGTATCTCATCAGAAGAAATAAAGATTAGGTAAAATAATAACCAAAATTAATAAAATAATGAATACCTATTTATTGAGAAATGTCTTTTTTCCCCAGGCATTAGACCAAGTTTTTCAGATGTATTATCTTATTTTAACTTTGCGACAAACCTGTGAGCTAAGTATTCTCATTTCTGCTTTTCAGGTTAAAGTGAAGTCTCAGAAAAGTCTAAGAACTTGCCCAAGGTCACATAGTTACTAAGCTGTAAATCAAGATTTTGACTCCTGGTTTGCCCAAATTTGAAGTCCCTTATGTTAACTCTTCTTCTGTAATACTTCTCCATCATGAAGAAAATCAGATCAAACATCGTGAGTACAAATTTTCTTTACTTTTGAAACAAGAAGCAATGAATTAGAATTACCAGTGCTCATGGTTTTATTATTAAAAATCATTTAGTTTCTTAAAGTTCTCTTTTTTTTCTTGTCACAACTGTCACATGGAATGTGGTTGGTCCTAGATTCCTTCTGGACAAGGCAAAAATGGGAGAAATTCCCACACCACTGAGCAGTGCCAATGACTTGCATGAAGGAAAGACTAAAGAAACAAAGAATGATGTTTATAGTAAGATTTCCAGCAGAGCTACAAGTAAATAGTAATAACTACTTTTCTGACCTATTACATTAGGTGATCTCAGTTTTCAGCTGTCATGTGTCTCTCACTATAAATGACAGAACAAACAAGCATGGCTAACCTGCTTGCTTTTCTAGTGCTTATTCCTCCATCTCCTTCTTGCAATGATGAGGAAGTACCCACTTCCCTCACTAAGAGAGAAGGACTGCTTCATGAACACTGCCCACCTCAGCTCTCCTAGAGAGGCCATTCATGAGAGGCCACTATTCATCATGTAGTGATCAATAGTGTGGTCTTTGCTCATATCACCCAATATCAAATCCTGACAAACTAGACAAGTTGCTTGACTTCTCTGTACCTTGGTCTTCTCATCTGTAAGAAGGATAATTATAGGACCATCTAACTAATAAGATTGTTAAAAGGGATATACTTGGAATAGTAGCCTATACTAGGAGCTCCATCATTGTTAGCTATTATTCCTATTATTATTATTATTACCCCTTACTACTTTACAGAGAAAGTCAGCCTTTCATAAACTCTGGCTTCTGCAAGAAGTTGGCCAAATATGATCATATCTGACAGGAAGCCTGGCTAAGTAGGAGGCAAGAGGCCCCTTAGTCTCTAAAGTATTGCAGCTAACAGAGAACTAAAGGTAATTCTACAATCCCCATTTGACTGTGACTCTGAACTCAAGTTCCATAGAAAAGAAGTTTGAATTAGTTCTAATAAATCAAACTTACTAGACTTATTAACAAAGATGGGCCACATGACTCACTCTGAGGTGACTGCTGATTTTAGAAAAAGCCCATTCTCACCATCCCATAAATACTTGTTAACATCTCAATTTCATAGATCTGAAGGCAAACACAGGAAACTTGAGCTGGGTCTCAGCAATCACTGGCCAATATGCGGGGTAAAAATAGGTGCTCACTTCTAAAAAGAATTGACTTAGGTTGGAAGGTATGAATGGCATTCTCTCTGCCATAGGCAGGCTTTTATTAATGCTGTGTTCGCTAAAAATTTGAAAATTACAACCCCCCTTTAAGAAATCTGTTCACTCGGGGCGCCTGGGTGGCTCAGTGGGTTAAGCCGCTGCCTTTGGCTCGGTCATGATCTCAGGGTCCTGGAATCGAGTCCCGCATCGGGCTCCCTGCTCAGCAGGGAGCCTGCCTCCCTCTCTTTCTCAGCCTGCTTCTCTGTCTACTTGTGATCTTTCTCTGTCAAATAAATAAATAAAATCTTAAAAAAAAAAAAAAGAAATCTGTTCACTCTACATTGAACTAATTTCTGAATATTGAGCTTCACTAATAATGTCATTATGATATAGTTTGTATGTGCTTAGAGAAACCATTGACCAGCATAAATCATCTCTTACCAAAACATGGAGAAAGTCCATCACAATTAGAATAGATTTCAATCTCCAGTGAAGAAATGTATATTACATGAATATTTCCATTCCTCAATTCCTTATAATGTATGCATGCTCACCATTCCCTTTGGGAAGACAATTGCACAATGTGTGTAATAACACATTATCCTTATTGTGAGTTCTTACTAACAATGAATTAAGGAACAATCTTGCAAACTGAAGTTCCCCATTTCAAATCTATTCTACTGGACTATAACATATGATTTCTTTAGCCCCCCCCCAAAAGTAATAAAGTATTATATTAGTTTTCTGTTGCTCCCTTACCAAATTATCACAAACATAGCAGCTTAAAACCACACACATTTATTATCTGACAGTTCTGAAGGAAGGAAGTGCAAAATAGGTCTCATTGGATTTAGTCAAGGTGTCAGTAGATCTGTGTTCCCTTTGGTGCTCCAGACAAGAATAGATTTCCTTAGCTTTTCAATCTTCTAGAGGCTGCCTTCATATCTTGGCTGTGGCCCCTCCTCCAACGTTGCCAGAAATGATGAGTCAAATTGTGTTTACCTCACATCACTCTGACCTCCTCTTCTGCCTCTGTCTCCCAGTTTTAAGGACATTTGTGATTCCTTTGGGCCCACCTAGATGATCCAAGATAATCTATTTTTTTAAAGGGATTTGTTTATTTATTTTAAGGGGGAGGGTGGAGGGAGAGACAGATTTTCAAGCAGGCTCCCTGATGTGTGGGGAGCTCCATGTGGGGCTCAATCCCTGGACCATGAGATCATTTACCTGGGCTGATATCCAGTCAGAGGCTTAACCAACTGAACTACCCAGGTACCCCTAATCTCTGTATTTTAAGGTCAGCAGACTAACAACTTTAATTCTATCTGCATATTTAATTCCCCTTTGCCATGTAATCAAAGATATTCATAGGTTTTGGGAATTAGGACAAGGACATATTTGGGGGATATTATTCTACCTAGCACTAGTATAAAGGAAAATGGCAGTGAATACAAGGAAAAATCCAATGCCTTTAAACGACATTTGCAAACATTATGTCCACCTGTCTTGAGCTAAACGGTTAAAGCACGCAAAAAGCTGAGTACATGAAACATGTAAGCTTCTGTGAGGGTAGGTCAGGCCCTGGTTAGCCTGCAGGATGAAATTCACTATACCTGCAAAGTACAATTACAGAGCAAATGCTTGGGGATTTTATTCTGAAAGGTTGTGGGAAAGGTCAATGTCGTCCCAGAACAATGAAATATGTTTGTCCCTGCTTCCTACTTGCTAAGATAGAATTTACACAAAATGAATAACATGCATAACAAAATTAGGGAATTCTTGCATTGTGGAGAGACAACATATTCAATGAGGGTAGTTTACAACTAACTGAAATTAAAAAACAGAAATCTCTATCTAATGTATTTCTGATGGCCTCATTCAAACTGGCATCCCTTCCTGCCTACAGCAGCTTGTACAGAAAGCTAAGCCTCTTCTGAAAGTGAGCAGTTGACAAATTGATATATATTGTAGACATACTTGCTACTTGTGAAACTTCCCCTATGCGGAAACCCATCACAAAACTAGTCGTCTTTTCAAACCAGGCAGGAAAAGCAAATTTACATTAATTTGATGTCTTCTTGAGAAGAAACCACAGTACCTTCCATTGTTTAACACTCAGTTGAAAACAAAGCTTTCAGTTCCCTCTGTCACATGGCTTCCTCCTTCCTGCTTAGGATTCCCTCAGGATGCCTCCTACCCTAGTCCTCTGCTCTCGGTCCTGTCTGCTCAACTTCCCAGACACACACTCAACTCACACTCTTCTTCAAGATCTTGTTCTTGATATTTGGCCTGTAATTAGTTCCTTTTCTCAAAATCATTGCAACATCCAGACCCCATTTTCTATAGGAAGTCTTGATCAAATGTTGCCACATGGATTAATCTCTTACTCTGAAATCCTGGCATATTCAAAGCCACAGGGATTGTTAATATGTTTATATGCATTTCTGCTGATCTTCAAGCATGTTCTAAGCTTAATTAGATGATATCCCACATCTTGTTTTCTATTTCTCCCGGTACTTCTGACAGAACTAAATGCTCTAACTCACTAGTAATCACAGAAACACAAATTACAACAGTGAAAAATAATGACATATTAGATTCATCAAGATAATAAGAGTTAGAAAAGTTGATATTATCAACTATTAGTAGAGATATGGAAAGTCAAGGACACTTACGCATGTGTGGCTATAAGGTTGGGCAACCATTTGGGAAACCAAATTGGCAGGATTTATGAAATTAAGAATCTGTTTGCCTTAAGGTACAGCAGTCTCAACTCCTGGATATGTAGTCCAAAGATTTCACAAATTTCATCAGGGACATGGATGAAAATGGTTGCCATGGTTTTTTACGGAGAAATGGGGATCTAGAGGTGGCCCTGGAGTCCACTGTGAGGGAGCTGAACAGCAGGAGTTACTGGAAAAACACTTTAGGATAGTTTGTAGCAGAAAGGCAGAGAAAGCAACATGGCAAAATAGGAAACACACACATGGGAGGGGCAAAAATGTATAGCATCATACTACTTAAATTTAAACATATACACACAAAACATTACATATTGATATATTTAAGGACAATGAATGTGTGTATTAGGAGAAAATCATAAGTATACAGATGATAGGTAGATCAAATAAATAAGGGAGATGAGGGACCTTGCAAAGACGATTTTTAATATACAGCTATTAAACTCAGGGTATGATTAACTAATTCTCGGGTCCAAACTAAAGAAGCAGACACCACACAGACAGGTGCAGATACACAGACTCCAGGAATCCTTTATTTAAAAGTTACAAGCAGTTTTCTGTCTCTTAGAGGGTTTCCTTTTGACCAAGGATAACATTATTTACCCTTTTATATAAATTTAAAAGTGACCAAAGAAACATTTTGTAGAACTGTTAAAAAAAGACTTTCAGGTGTTTTGTTGACCTAAATACATTTCCATTTGAGCAGTTGCATTTATCCCTGAAAAACACAGCCAGCAGGGAGCTTTGAAACATCTGCTATCAAAACCATCAAAACAGAAGGCCTTTCTTTTCTATCTCCTACAATTACATTGAAATGAATTGCTGACCATTATTTCCTATCCTCAACACATTATTTTCCACGAACTATTTCCCACAAGTACAGCACTATGATATTTTAATGGAAGTGTTATTTTAAAATAATTCTTTTTATTTGCAATTCTATGTGCTGCTTTTAATCTGACTTAACTATTACAAATAGCTCTTTGTTCATAGTTATTATATAAAATTTAGAATAACATGACCAGGTTGGAATTGTTTCTCCTAATTAAACAAGTGTGCATAGAAAAGGTATATAGAAAGGTTTGCTTATACTTTAAAAAACAAGAGAATCACAGACTTACAAGAGTCCTATTAAAATGGACTAGTAGGGGCGCCTGGGTGGCTTAGTGGGTTAAAGCCTCTGCCTTTGGCTCAGTCGTGATCTCAGGGTCCTGGAATTGAGCCCCTCATCGGGCTCTCTGCTCAGCAGGGAGCCTACTTCCCCCTCTCTCTCTGCCTATCTCTCTGCCTACTTGTGATCTCTGTCAAATAAATAAATAAAATCTTAAAAAAAATAAAAAAAATAAAATGGACTAGTAATTTAGGCCATGCCAAATAAGTTCTCTGTAATATTTATATATAAGAATATATATATGTATATATATAATAGCACTATATATCTATATACCTAAATTTACTACAGAAGACTATATGTATGTTAAAATACTTCACTATAGAATAATATAAAAGTAAAAGAAACACAGGAAATAGACATAGAGAAAGAAGGCAGCATTTCCCAAGGAAAGAGCAAAAAATTCATTCTAATCTATCGATCATGATTCGCTGAGTTGAAAATCTCATGCAAACTGTCCCAACATTCTTTGATCATTATTAACTGACAATCGACTTAAAGGGGAGGTAGGGTTAACTAGTTGAAAGTTTCATTTGGTTTCACTGAAAGCATGTTTTTAGTTTTGTTTGTCCCACAGCAGGGTTGGCCGGCACTGCCTTGTTAGGGGTTCCCTGGTTTCTGTGTGTGGGCGTTAACACCCATGCCATTGTGCACGGGGAATAGACTGTGTACACATTTCCTTACTATTTGTTATGGGAAATCAGACACACTTCACTTTCCTTGATTTCTTTCTGAAAAGCCCAAATTAAGTGAATGTCTGAAGCATCAAAAACAGAAGAATAAGGCACTGGCCTATACATTGTGTATCAAACACAAATAAGACACAGCCCTGCCTGGGGAGGATTAAAATCTCATCAGAAAAATGCAAGTGTGAGGCATTCTAAAGAGAACCATGCCCATAGGAGGCTGTATAAGCATTAAGTCAAGCTCTGAATTGTCTTCCATGCCTTCTTAGTCTTTCCAGTGCTTGGGAAAGAAGATCCTCAATGAGCATCATCTGATCAGATCTGTGAGCTTTCCTTGAATGTGCTCAATGGCACAGACATGCACCTGCCAATTGGAGAAAATCAAGTCTAGTGGATGGAAAGCAATGCTTATGATTGGCATCTCTGTAAGGCACGCGTCTATGCTCCCACGGAGCTCAGTAATTAAAGTGATTATGGGCATCAAATATTATTTAGCCTGTCTTAGGACTTACGCCTTTGCACACAGCATAGTTAATAATCACAATCACTTTAGGGTAGGAAAGTGAGAACCAGCTCACTGCATAACTTGGCAGAGGTCTCCTCTCCAGCGACAAGCTGGCCTCATTGGTAGTGGCTGTTTGGAGCACCAGGCTGAGGCTCAGCAGTATGAAGTCATGCATGTTCTCAGTAATGACTGAAATGGCATTTGAAATGGGATAACTCCAAATCAATACTTTGTGGTTATCTTCTACAAAAATTGCTGAAATTGAGAATTTTTAACATTAAATGAAACAAATATCTCTGTCAGTAAAAATGTTTCCTGAACATATCTAAATACTTCAACTTAAACCTCTTCAGTGTACCTTCAGGCCAAGTTACTCTGAACTAACAAATCACAGAAAAAAAAAAAAAATTCCTAAAAACTGTATTCACACATGCTAAAAAAAATGTGACAGTCGTCTCCTCTTCAAACTCTTGTTCCCACCTGACCCAACTGAGATCTGGCATCATTTCACTCACCTAAAACTATGTCCACTGCACCATGAAAAAGCTCAACAGCATTTAGTTTCTACATGTCACATGGACACATAATATTTGCAAGAAAGCAATTACAAAAAAAACCTATCTGAGCTATATTCCGAATTCTCACTAAAAACTCTTTTAACTGGCTGCTTTTATTACAAGTAGCATAAAGAGAGATAAAAATGAGTAAGATACTAGGACTTCGGAAGGCAGCTCTATGATGGAGTCTATGATATTTGGAAAACTGTAAACAGTATTTCTCTCCATGTAGGATTTGAAGCTCAATTTCAGTGGAATTTTTAATAAGACGGGCTATAATTCTTTTCTCTTATTTTACATGTCTCAATGCATTTGCATTGCAGAACTGTGTTCCCCCAAAGTAAGATCTCCAAAGGTGAAATATATCATATTATAACCCCAAACTCTCTAGCCAATGATAGTGTTTTAAATTCAACACTTCCATCAACAACTATCATTTTACATCCCAACAATAAAAATATTACTCATATCTGGAATGCAAACACTGGTAAGCTGATATTTGTCATGTATTTTATGAGGCTTCAAACCACTAACCATGATACATCGTCAATGTCATGCAATCCTCACAGCAACCCCATGAAGTACGTGTTATCATTATCTTCATTATGGTTGTTTTATAAACAAGGAAACTAAGAAACAGAAACTTCAAGCAGCATGTCCATGGTCATTATGTGGCAGAACTGAAAACTGAACTCAGGTGGTCTCATTGCAAGTTTGAGCTCGTGACTGTTACGCTAATCTACACCCTCCCCATATTAATAACGACAATGACAAAAATCCACAGAAAATAATCAGTTCCAATACACCCACAGCATTGCATTGAAAATAGGCCCCCTTATTCAAAAAGCTTTAATTGCAACAAGTACTATAATAACCAGAATGGTCCTGCTGGAAGAACTAGTTTTCCTAGGATCAACATAGTCAGCAAGTCTAGCTATAAAGCATCCCAAAGATTAAATAAATAAATTCTAAGAAAAAAAGCTGAGATTCATAAAATGAGTCCACAGGCTTGAACACATGAAATAATCCAAAGCAATAATGACTGATATTAATATGAAAACTCACTGCACCCAGTTAGCCAACCCCCACACACACACATAAAAAATACCCCAAAACAACTTATTTTTCTCCATGATTGTTATCTTAACTGGCTCATATATTTTTGATTTATGCTACATAAAAATAAAATAATGACCCAGCAACATTTCATTCTTGTCTCCTATACTTGGCTTTAGACCATCTAGGAGTCTTTAACAAAGCAAGGATAAATGCTTGGACATTAGATTACAGTTGTCCCCCCTTATCCACAGGGATGCATTCCAGGAACCCCAGTGGATGCCTGAAATTGCAATTACTACTGAGCCCTACATATACTCTTTGTTCCTATACACACATACCTATGATAAAGTTTCACTAAAAAGCAGGTACAGTTAGAGAGTAACAACAATAACAAATAATAAAATAGAACAATTATAATAATATGCCATAACAAAAGTCATGTGAATGTGATCTCTCTCTCCCTCAGAATACCTTACTGTACTGTACTCTTTCCATCTTCTTGTGATGATGTGAGATGATCAAATGCCTATGAGATGAGAGGAAGTGAAGTGAATAATGAAGACACTGTGACAGAGTTTTAGGCTACCACTGACTTTCTGGTGATAGGGCAGGAGGATCAACTGCTTCCAGACCGTGGAAAGTGAAACCACAGATAAGGGGAGCTACTGTACCTATGAAAAGAAATTTTACAAAATTTGTGACAATGATAAGAATCTGAAACTAGGCCACTCTCCCATTATATTTTAGAAACAGCAATGAGGTCACTTCTAAACTCTGCTAGGTTTGGGATGCTAATGATTCAATATGGTTTACAGCCATACAATCATTGCTCCAGTACCTGCTATCGATCTGCCACTTTTTATTTTTTTTTTTATTTTTTTTTTTAAAGATTTTATTTTTATTTATTTGTCAGACAGAGAGAGGGAGAGAGAGTGAGCACAGGCAGACAGAATGGCAGGCAGAGGCAGAGGGAGAAGCAGGCTCCCTGACGAGCAAGGAGCCCGATGTGGGACTCGATCCCAGGACGCTGGGATCATGACCTGAGCCGAAGGCAGCTGCTTAACCAACTGAGCCACCCAGGCGTCCCGATCTGCCACTTTTTAATAAGCAACTTTTGATTGTTTTTCCAATGGTCATCATGTATTTATGTTGAAGCCAATTCATCTCAGACATCTATATCTCTTGACAATCAAATTAAAAAAAAAACTGACAGAGGTGAAAAGCCAAAATTTATAACCAAATAGTGTTCTCTATCTTCACAAATTAACTGTAACTTTATCCTCTAGAGACAGACTCTGAGTAAATAAATAAAATTATTTGAGTAAGAAAATCTAGAGGCTGCACATAGGTATCTAGACTTTGGATTATCCAATTATAATAAAATAATATGTAACCAAGTATTTGTTTGCATATTTGATATGCCCAGGATAAGACTGGACTCCAGGATATTTTACCACTGGATCAGGAGTTCTTGGGAAGGAACAGACTTAAGCTTGGTGCAAATTCACTTTTCTGGACTAACACTCTAGATTTGTAGGCTGATGCAAATATACCAGTTTTTGTTTGCTGTCCTGGAAGAGCTAATAATATCCCTCACTTTACTCTCAAATGTCTTGATTTGGGGGATAAATCATATTGTCATCATACATCAGTACCCTTCAGATCTGATAACCAAACCTTAGCAATTGTACAGATGTTCTACTATCGTCTTTTGTCTTAGTAGAGCCATAGGTCAGGTCACATCTGTCAGGTGGGATGAGGCTTTGTCTGAAAGGAATGAATGGTCTCCTCGTCCATCAGTGAAAGGTATGAGTCCTGGGATAAGATAGGGTAGCATAGGAGGTGGGCCTTAGACTAGGGTAACAGGGAGAAAAGTACTGGACCTATGATTGGGACTTCAGGTTAGCCAGATACTAAAGTACTGGGAACCTCTTATGGTGGCAGGTGGAATGCCACATGGAGCTAGTGCCAAGTTGAGAAAGAAAGCATGGCAAGTAAAAAACTGGGCATTTTTCCTTTGGTGGACATTTTGTTCTTAGTATCACAAGACTCTTCCATTATTTTTCATAGTTAGTTTCGATATGGGAATTAAGGAAAAGAGCCTTAGATATTTACATGGAAAAAAAGTATTAAGATGGATGCCTGCCAACCAAGGCCAGAGAGACAACAGTGGGAATGGTCACCAATAGAGGATTACAGACATGAACCCCTCCAGCATCTCACTGAGGCACAGGAGAAGGATGCCAGACATTAGTTTCTGAATACAGTGGCAGGCACCCTTCAAAGGCAACTAATTTCTAGTAGTAAATCAAAGCACTTGCTCCCTTATCCAGTTCTTGTTTCAGAAACTCCAGGGGAAGATGTTAGTTGGTTTGGCTTGCTTTGGATAGAGTCCATTCCTGGACCAATCAACTTTGACCATGTAAGAAAATGGACATCTCAAATGAAAGCAGTGGCATTTCAGAAAGAAAAAAAAGAACTGGGCATGAATCCAGGAGAAGTCTACTAGAACCATGGGGTCAAGATCTACTTCTATCCGGGTATTTTCTACCAGAGTCAGTTCTTGCTATGTTAAACAAGACAGTATCTTTTATCATAATAGCTCCTGAAGGATACTCATCAATACAAAAATAAGAAACAATTTCTGGGTTAATACACCAGTTTTCCTAAAGTGGATTCCAAAAAGATAAAAATGGCATTTGTGAAAAAGGTGCTTACTTTTTTTCAAAGAATTACAGCATTTTGTTGGACAAATGGACCATGAAAATCTTAAGAAAATAGACTTTCGTGATCTAAGAACTTTTTCTAGTCAGACAAGTGGTGGGCTTATTTTCTAAATACACCGTTTTGATACATTTTAAAAATGTGTCAGGTTCAATTGCTTAAGATGTTTCTCTAAGTATGTGTATGGGTTAACATTATTATTTAGCTATTTGGATGCTGAATCATTATGCACCGAAAGGGGGAAGGAAAAAAAAAAGTCCGCTTTCTCTAACTTCCTGCATTTATTTCTGTATCTACCACTAGAGGGCACAAATAAGGCTGCTTTCTGGGAAAAAGGTTTTGAAAAAGACAAAATTCCATATTTGGAACAGTGACTGAGTTAAGATATAAAGATATTGCATGTTTTCTTTAAATCTGAAAAGGAAAATCAAAACATACGCACATTTAAACACAGACCATTTTGTTCTGTTTTCTCTCCCAAAAAAAGTATATGTGAGGAGAATAAGAAATAATGGTTCACAAAAATTTAGACATACATGAAATTATTGGAGTGAAATGGTTATGAAAACATAAACTAAGTTAAAATTACTGCTACAGCAACATGGCAATATGCCACAAATTAACAAAAATATTCATATTTATCTAACTCACACTGTGAACCTTTGGGATAATTCTCTCCTTAAATCAACAAGCACAATACAGTTCACAAAACTGATTCTACATCTTATAAATATCAGGTATACATTGCATCTCTTCTTAGCAAATGTGGTACTGTGGTAAAAATAGGGTATGATCTGGTTGCTGTCTTCACACAATAATGTGCTTGACTCATGCTTGCAGAATACCTCCGTCTTCAACAGCTGTTTTACTCCTTCAAAAAGAGGGGGGAAAAACCCAACTTCACTAGAAAAAAAGCAAATAGTCCCCAATCTTGTCACCCTAGATATATGACGAGTACTAATCACTATGGTTAGAATTCATGTCTCTCTTGATTTGTGTTTTCGGGGATTTTACAAGGAAGAATACTGTTCTAGAGCCACTGATTCTGCAGGAAATAAAACAAAACCAACAGAGCAAAGTTTGCTGAGATGCCTTCGGGTGGAGAAAGGAAAGTGAGGGGCCCAGTGATTTGATTTCCATGATGAAAGTGAAAACACTGTAGCAAATTGGGTAAGAGATTTTCTCCCTCATACGTTCCAAATCACTAATTTTCAAGAATGTATCCAAATACAGGTTACCTTCATTTTATTGAAATTTCTCTAAAACACAAAGTTTAAATGTTATAAACAAGGACTTACTGATGTTCATAAAATTCCTCAGCTTGGTCTCTCCTAATGTTGCCTTTTTAAAAAGCATATTTTAAACTACTTTTTTAAGGGTCCCATTCCACAGGCTACAAATCTGATACCTTCTTCAACTGTATTCCACTACTTGAACCCAGTTTCCTGCTCTGGATTTTGTCCTTTCCTCCTGATTCCATCTTGAGACTCCACCGCATTTTATCCCCATGACATGGACAGATGCGCAGGAAATGGCAGTAATGACACAGATGCCCACTTACCCTCCCGTTAATGGGCATCCATGGAGCAGTAAATAAGTAGCATTTTTCAGAAACAGCTTTTCTCCAAATCTGAACCCAAGGGTAGAGTTTCCTCCACCAAATGCATTAGAATGTTTTGTCCTATAGAAGGGCACAAAATAAATATATATATACACACACTAGAGGGCACAGTATATATATTACATATAATATATATATAATAATGTTAATACTGTGTTATATATGTGTACATGACATATATATGTTAGCATATGTTAGTAAGTGATATATAAGTACTTACATATAAATATACATACACGCGCGCACACACACACACACACACACACACACACACACAGTAGGGCACCACAGTACCCTCTAGAGCCTTGAGTATCTAACCTGGAGGATGTTTATACTTTCTTCCTTGTCTGTTGAACCTGGAGCAACTGAGGTTATGGATTCCATAGGATTACCCAGTTCCTCTAAGATAGCAATATTTATTAGTAAATAGTTTCCTGCAAAGAAGTGATCCAGATTATCCCGAGAAATGCCCTCAAGTCTTAAAACCAAAACATTACACATCACATTCCTTGTGCTTAAGGAACAAAATAATCAGAAGTTACAATTTAGTGTCTGATAAGTTCTCCATGATTTTCTTTCTAAAACACACACACACACACACACACACACACACACACACACACACACGTGTGCGCCTATATATAAACAGTGATACACTGTTTATTCAAAGGAAAACATAAACAGAAGTCTGGGAGATAAAATGATTAATGTGACATTTTATTAATATAAATTTACTATGTGGATGTAAACTTATGATAGCTATTTACAAAATAAGTAAATGAGAATATGGTTCATATTTACAAGAAAATTTGAAATAACTGTAGTCTTTCTTCTATTTTTTCAGTTTATTTCTGGATTGTATCTTAGTTGTAGAGAGTTACAAAAAACCTGAATTATTCAAGTAAGTGGTTGTAAATGGTAATAGTTTTTTAACATTTTGGCTTGTAGTTGGAAAATTCTTCAATTATACTGACCCAAGAGCCTCTTAGAAGATATTGGGAAATGTTCTGTCTAAAAATGGAATCATTATTTATCATCTAGTGTAATTTTTTTATCATCTACTATGGAGTGAATGCTTGTATCTCCCCAAAACTTTTGTGTCGAAGCCCTAACTTCCAATATGATGATATTTCAAGGCTTAGGGGAGGCAGTTAGGATTAGATGAAATCACGAGGGTGAGGCTATCATAATGGAATTAGTGTTAAGTGTTGCCCTTTATGGTCATTGGAGGTCACCATGGAATGATACCAAATTCTTTTTCCATTATTCTCTGCCCACCCAAGAACCCTAACTAAGCCATAAGTGCAATATTGTGTTCATAAGTGCAATATTTATCAGTAAGTCCCAACAACATTTTCTAACTTTAATGCATTCCCATTCCAACACGACTTCTCTATTCTTGAGATTCTGCAACTTAAAGCTCAAAGCTACAGTACTTTAAACAACTTTCAACTGAATGAGCATAATGCAAACATAAAAGGAAAAAGGATTCTAAAATTATGATCTAAATCAGAAAAAGTTAAATCATTTTAACAATGACCATCTAGCATCCACCTATCTATTGGTTTTTAAGTAAAATGAATATATGACCACAAGGTAATTCTCTAGTAATATATTATATGAAAATTCCAAAATAAACATTTCTGGATTTTGTTATGCTATTTGACTAGTGTGACATCATCTTGATTGCCAAGAGCTACTGTTACCTTTTTTTTTATTCTGATAGAACCTCAATTTTGTTCAAGGTATTACGAATGGGGGTATGAATTGTGCCACATAGAGGAGACTGAGCCCTTTTTTTTTATGTGAATCTTGATTAAGTTAAGACCATGACTGATATAGGAGTTGTCCTGGGACCCACTTTGGGCCAATGAGCTATGTGAGAAGTCCTACTGAGGATGAAGGGTGTTTGGGACATTGTTAGGTGACATAAGGATCTGCTGCAGCCATTCTGCAATCCTGAGGGGAGAAGCCAATCCACCCATGTAGCAGAGTAGAAAGATGTGAAAAATGGATCCCAGTGAATGTCATTTTGCTGCTGAATTAACCAACTCCAGAACTTCCCTACCTCCAGACTTCTTATCTATATTTAAGCAAATTGTAGTTGGGTTTCCTGGTTTTTCGTTTTGAAAATATGTTAAATCATACAATCTACATCTATTCTACATATGCCATTCCCCTCAATGGTCAGTTATAACTATCTGAACAGCAGAAGTGATAAAACTCCTCAGGGATTATCGATACGTTAATAAACATAACAATCGTACTTGGTTACCCTCATACATTTTTGAACAGAAAATCCTTCCAAAAGGGAGAGACAGTGTTTACAGAAGTGTATAAACGTTATTTTATTTGAGCGCAAGAGATATGAAATCTATTTATTGTGAAAGAAACAAACCAGAAAACATCCTTGCAAAATCATTCCTATTTATTTTTCGTAATGTTCTACTTAAGCTCCAAAGATTGTGCATCAGGGAAAAATAGCAAGTGTGTCATGAAAGAGCAAGTCTAACCCAGCACTCTGATAAGCCATGAAAATTACTGAATTCAATTACACAGGAACTTTTATATTCTGCAAGCCTTGTTTTTGTGAGTCATAGAAGTCTTCCCAGTTGCTTATCCAAAGTCACTTCATGTTGACTATCAATGTCAGTAGGCAAAGAAAAGAGTTGTGTTCTGTTTTATTTTAGCCTTTACAGTGTCCCATGCAATTTATATGGAGTACATGGTAGTTTAGATTGATTCTTGAGCTAGTGCCTTGAAGTATTAACTAGCTAATGAAAGGGAATGTTGATTTTGGTGGTTTACAAGGCATTCTGTAGGGTGGGCACCAAAGTCATACTAGTTCTGGCATAAACATAATGGTGCTATCTTAGAGCATGATAGCACCATTTGCCCACTAACACGTTGAAAAAAGGTGGACCTTTATCTCTATTTGACATGTGCTAGAGAACTCAAATACAGAAATGTTCCATTAATTTCCTAATTCATTCAACAAATACTTCTGAAACTGCCTCTATGACAGGATTATAGAGGGAAAAAATATCATAGCTAGAAAATACCCTTTTCCAGGTTCCTTATAAGTGGGAAAACGGAGGCCCAATGAAGTGAAGTAAGTGACAACAGTACAATGATTTAGTGACAGCATCAGGACTTGATTCCAAACCTCTCACCTTCCAGGCCCCTGCTCTTCTAGCCACACCATGCTCTTCAACAATAAAAATCCTCCAAATTATTGCCTATGCTCAACCTATGTTTGAAGCTCAAACATGAGCTTCAAAGGAAAAGAAAAAAAAATATTTTTTTCAAGCCAGCCCTAGTGATGCAATGCATTCATGAAGAACATTAATGAAAATGGATATGTGCGAGACACGGGGAAGACTATCACAGAAAAGAACAGTGGCCGGGAGGGAAAGGAACAACGCCCAAAGTGCTGAGGGAAACTTTATTAATCCTTGCTTTGCATTTTTGCTTCTGCCAGTGGTTTGTGCCTTAAACTCTGACACCAACAGTTACTAATGATGTTCATCTACCAAACCTGGGTGCTGGGTTAAGAGTGCCCATTGTGACCCCCAAGAATGAGTTATGGCATAACTTAGTGACTATAAAGAATTTTTGCTGAATTATTTTCTATCACACTTAGACAAATATTTATTTAAAAGCATCTTACTCATGTCTAGTCAAGATTCTGTTAGTAGATGGAGAAAATGGGATTCAGAGTGAGGTGACTGACCCAGAGTGAGCCAGGAAGTAACTGATGGAATTCTGATTGGAGTTTTCTGAACTCTAGATCACATTTCCTTCTGCCCTGTGTTTGACCAGGTAAGATTCATGGACTTACTGTGAAAGCAGACCAGGCCTTAGAAACATGCAGGTGTACGCGTTTAGAATGCAAGGCACTTATTCAACATTTCTACATGCCAGACACTGGTCAGGGCATGTGACACAAAGATGAATAAGGCAGGGTCTACTTTGAAGGAGCTTATGCGATGGAAAGGAAGAGAGACACAGAAACAGGCACATTATCATCTGCTAAATATTACAAGAGTGGACTGAGCTGAAAGATGATCAAAAGGAACACTTTTAAAAATCACCTCTCTTGCACATATCAAAAATAGCATCAGAAAAATTATCACTCTTTGTACTAATCATTGGTGTACCCATTGAGACTTTAAAAATGCAAATAGTCCTGCATAGGAGCCCAGAGTCTTTGGGGCTAAGGGTAGCTGGTCTGCCCAGTTCACTGTAAGGACAAGGGTATGGAAAAGTCAGAAAGGAATAAGGGAGTCAAAGGTTACTTAATTTACCTTTCTGTCGATCTCATGCTTGTCCCATGAGAAAGCTGTGTGTGTTTCAAAATTGGTTCTCTTGTTAAATTTTAAGGGGGAAAATATGTGGGTTTTAGTCTATTCTGTATGCCAGATCATGGTTTTAGAGAATTTCTGTGCCCAGACACAATATAAGTAATAATTACTCTTCAAAATTTGGCAAGTGCCCAAAACACAGCAATTCTCCCAGACCTGGAACGTGTGTGATTTTTAGCAAAATCTTGATTGAATAAATCTGAATTAAAAATGTTTTGCCAAATATAGTGCCTCCAAAGCTATAATGGATAATGTGTCAATAGTTCCCTGCAATGAAAATGCATATACATAAAAATACATTAAAATGCTCACTTATCTTCTATTCAGTTACTTTCTAAAATCTTAAGTTAATATCCAATATAATTTGGGGGAAAACAAGTCATTTTAAGACTTTCAACTGAGAATTTGGTTGAACAATGATTTCAGCAAAAAAAATTATAAAATCACATTAGTTCTCTTAGTGATTATAAGAAAGAAGAATTTTTGAATCTGAATTTTACATTACACATTCTTGTGTGTTTTTAATTTCCTTGTAATTTGGGTCAATACTGCTCTGTATTAAAAGAGTGAGAAAATTATCATAACATACAGAGTAGGGACTCAAGTGTGTGTTAGGAATAGTGTTTTGAAGAAAAGCCCCATGTATGCCTTATGTTCCATTTCATGGTAATATTTTGAACAAATAAATATTTATTGGTTATCTGGACTAGATTCTAAATTGTACTCTAGATGGTGATGCTCTTTGGGGCACTAACCGGCGTATACCTTGAATATACAGTTGGTGTAGCATTATTGCCTGCACGTGTATGCACACACAGGCATGCATGCACACACTCATATAAACATTAGGATGTGAATGTGATAAGTTGATCATGGAAACATAGAAAAATGCAGTTATTACAAATAATACTTCACATTTATCACTACCATGTGTCAGCTTGTGTGCTGTCTTTTCCCCAGATTATCTCCCTACTTATACAAATGTAATTTGGTCAAAATAAAAATTCTAAGGCCACTTGTCACTAAAAACAATTGATTTACAAAGAGATGCTTGAAACTTTCTATTTAAAAATTGTATTTATCCATTTGCCAGACAGCACAAACAGGAAGAGGGGCAGAGGGAGAGGGAAAAGCAGAGTCCCCACTGAGCAGGGAGCCCGATGTGGGGCTCTATCCTAGGACCCCAGGATCACAACCTGAGACAAAAGCAGACACTTAACCGACTGAGCCACCCAGGCGCCCTGAAACATTTATCGATATAAAATGATGTCTCCTATGATGGATCCTATGAAATACTAGTTTCTCTGACTACTACTAAATATGACTTGGAAAAAAATGTTGTGATGGTTAATTTTATGTGTCAACTGGACTAAGAGATGCCCACATAGCTGGTAAACATTATTTCTGGGGGTGGCTGTGAGGGTGTTTCTGGAAGAGATTAGCACTCAAATCCATAGATTGAGTAAAGAGGATCTACACTCACCAATGTGAGCAGGCATTATCCTAAATCCATTGAGGGCGCAAATAGAACAACAACAAAAAAAGAATCAATTCTCTCTTTCTCTCTCTCTCTCTCTCTCTCTTTTTGAGTCAGGACTTGTTTCTTCTCCTGCCTTTGGACATCAGAGTTCCTAGTTCTCAAACCTTTGGACTCCAGAACTTAAACGAGGGATCACCCCCTCCCCACACCACACCATTCATGCCCCTGGTTCTCAGGCCTCTGATTCAGATTAAATTCTACCACCAGCTTTCCTGGTTCTCCAGCTTGCAGACAACATATGGTGAGATTTCTCAGCCTCCATAATCATGTGGGCCAAGTCCCATAATAAATCGATTCTCCTATATATCTATATCTTTATAGATACGATCTATGATATAGATCTATATAATAAATGATATATATTTTATATATATATATATAGTATATCTATATATCTATATCTGTAGATATAGATAGATATCCTAATGGTACTGTTCCTCTGGAGAACTCTGCTCATACAGATGGCAAATAAATTTGAGAAAAAATAAGGTAAAGCAAGTCAGATACATCTCTGAACCAGAGCACTTCTTAAAGCCTTTATTATACTATTGCATATGGAACCCTGTGAGGGAGAGAGACTGCAGACCCTGATGTGCACACTCATGCTGAAGTTCACACTACATTACAGAGCATCTCTTCAACCTGGTTCCACAGAGCACATCTTGGGAAATATTAATGCACACACTCAAAGTGAAATCTCATGTCAGGGTCCAGTGGGCAGGGCAGGCTCACGAAGGAGATTAAATTTGAAATGTGTGTGAAAGGAGACTTTCAATCTGATTGATGGAAGGAGAGGGTAATGACAAGGACAAAGGCACAGTGGCCAGGCAGGACAAGGTAGATAAATGGAGATAAGACAGCAAAAGGAGACCAAATCATATCCAGCAAGGCCTTATAAATCAAGTAAGGGAGTGAAGTAATAAAGAAAGCCCCATTCTGATATGCTCCTTTAAACTATCTCCTTTCCTTTACTGGAGACAACAGAAAATTACAGGAAACTGTTCAACAGCCTCTACTTAGTTGTGATAAGAAGTATAGGACTCTTCATTGAAAAGTTTATAAATCAACTCAGAGACAAAAATCATTATTTACTTATACACTTATAGAAGAACCAGTCTCTTTGAGTTGTATTTGCTGGCATTATCTTTGAATGTGAATTGAAGGCAAGAGGCTGACCTAACTTAAGCAGTACAAGATGGCGAAAAAAGCATTGACCAGGGAATGGAAAAATTTGCTCTGATCCTGGCTCAACCATATGGGTGACCCCAAGCAAGTCCCTGAGGATCACTGAACCTCACAGGCCTCATCTATGCTTTCTAGAGCATGTTTTATTTTTCAAATAGCAGCAGTAAATGTTATGATATGAAATGAGAAAGATAATACCTTCCTAGAAGAAGGGTTGTAAGTGCTATTTAATTTAAAAGATGAACAACATCATGTAAATTGCTCCATGCTTTCTCTAGGGCAGTCACCTTGTGCACTGGCTTTTCCATGTGCCCAACATTGCCACTTAGAGGCTTCCCTCCAAGCTCCATGGTCACACCTGCCCCATCTGTCCCCATTCCTCTTGCCTCCAAGTGAAAGACACTAGAGGCATGTTTTTCTGTTAGAGCACCAAGAGATGGGGTTACCAGGATGCTAATTTCCAAACTCTTTTGTTCTTTTCCACGGTAATGAGCTATAGTTCATGGAGTAGACTCTAAATCCAAGTGGAAGTGGCAGCTGCAGGCTAGGGTGATAATGAGATGCTGGGGGCCCAGCACATCCAGAGCAAGGTTGTGAACCCCATGTTCTCTCCCCTTTCCTGGGACCTTTCCACTATCTTAAGTCTATTTCAAAAATTAAAAAAAAAAAAAAAAAGAAGATGAGGGACTATAACATCCACACTAACATTAAATCATATGCTGAAGATAAGCTGAGTTTCAGATGCCTCTAGTTCTTTCACTGTCAAACAAAGGGTCCATGTGAAATAATGACTCACATTATTGTATAACACTTATATAACATGTGCATTTATATAACTTTATCATTTACATGGTGCAGTTTTCATAGCCATTAGCTCACTTATGTCTCACAACAACCTTACCATACATTATTAGCCCATTTTACTAAGGAGAAAACTTCTAGGAAGTTCAAGTTCACACCGCTCACAGGGTCTTTAAGCAGATCCTGATTCACAAGCAAGTGGCTATGTTTTCACACTGCCCAACGTAAAGCATGAACATTTTGATATGTATGATATTCTACCACTCTCCACACTTGGGGACAAAAATTGGTTTTCTATCATTGAAAATGGATAGAAGTTCTGGTTTTCTACCCTTGACAATAAAAATGGTGGTTTTCCTCACCAAAGCTACAGAAGTGTTACTGCTAACAATCTTTCATCATCATATCACTGGAAATTTAAGATCAGGAAAAACCCCCAAACACCATGACCAAGACTTTTGACCATTCATTGTCTTAGTTTGTGGGGACTGCCATAACAAAGTACCACAACCAGGGGGCTTAAAGAACAGGCATTTATTTTTCACAGTTCTGGAGGCTGGAAGTCCAAGATCAAGGTGTTGGCAGGTTTGGTTTCTTCTGAGAACTCCCTCCTTGGCTTGTAAACAGCCATCTTCTTCCTGTGTCTTTCTTTACATAATCTTCTCTCTGTGTGTGCCTGTACCTTAATCTTCTCTTCTTATAAAGACACCAATCATATTGGATTAGGGTTGACACCAATGACCTCATTTTAATTTAATTACCTCTTTAAAAATTCTCTCTCCAGTACAGTCACATTCTGAGGTGCTGGGGATTAGGACTTCAGCATATGAATTAGTGGGGGACACAAATCAGCCTGAAACACCGGTGTCAGAGGATTTTTTGGAGCTCAGATCTGGGTCCCATGCATGAATAGCTAAAACCTCAATTCCAAAATAGAAAGATCTTTTTAGAGTTATGCCATGTTCTGCTTTCACCTATAATTTTTTTAATCTGTTAAAAAAATACCTAAACAGTGCATTTTATTCTTAGAGCTTAGCTTTGTGCAGTGATGTGGAAAATGTATTGACATGTTAATCTACTAATGTTTCAAGTTCTGCTGAACATTTAATTTTAAAAGATGTGAGGGGGCTGTTCAAGAGGTCTGTTTTTGGCTGCTTGGGAAACCTCTTTTTGACATTCTACATGACTTCTCTCCCTCCCACGCCTACACTGTGGCAGCCCTGGGTCCTTGCTAATATCAGGCAGTGCCTAGCTTCAGTGGGAGCTCCTGTGAGCAGAGAGGTCCCTGCTCACCTTTCTTCCAGCTACATTAACCCGAGGTTCTCCTATATAATGAAGTGATTGTCTGAATTCAGAATTATCTCAAATAAAACAAAGCTTTTCTAAACATTCCTGACATTTTCTCAAATTTTGAGAGGCTGGAGGAGAAAGAAAGAACATCATAGAAAAGGGAACAGCTGAGGTTAGCCCTGCTCTGTTGATGGAGAATGGAAAAGAACTAGAATTTTATACATAGACACCTCCTGATAGACAAATGTGTTTTTCTCTGAAATCAAGAAGATGATAATGGATCTATAGAATAACAATACATTGTAGAAATAGAAGGAATCTAACTTTTAGATCTTAAAGTCTGGGTTATATCCCCAAATCTGCCACTTGCTTCTTCCATGCCCTTGGGCAAATTGCTATCCTTCTCTGAGGTTCACTTTTTCACCTACAATTGAATAGTTAATAATCTCAGTACTGCCTATTTTACAGGTTTCCTACAGATCAAATGAGGTACTGTATGTGAAATGCTAATGTAAACTATCTCCACTTTAAGAATTTTAGTGAGCAATGTATTTCTGGAAAGAGTAAATTCATTTTCTACAGCTTTTTCTCATTTTCTTGAAGACAAATTCTGCCATAAGTAGCTAAACATATACGGCAAGATTTTAAGCGTCAGCTCAACCCCAAATGTAGGCCAAAGTTTAAATGAAGTTTGTGTTTTCAAAATAGAATGGTAGGAATATTTGGCATTCTTTTCAGGAACAAGTTTACCACTAGACAGATTAGGGTTTTCAATCTTGCAATGGCTTCCAGCTTTCTTCTCCATTGAGGGCACTGGAAGTATGGGGGTGGGGAGGGCATTAACACAAGTTTGCACACCAAGCACACCAATGAACCTTCTCCTTCCTTCATTAGTTAGAAATCCATAAAGTCTCAGAGACTGAGAGAGAAGAAGGAATCATATATAATCTTAAAAGGGATTTTAACAACCAATACTTAACCTCTTACTATGTTCAAGCTCTGTATTAAGCAACTTATAAACATTGCCTTATCTAATGCTCACAAAAATCTTTTGAGGAAGGCATCATTCTTCTTCTTTTCTAGCTCTGAGGAAACTAACCTGATATTTAAAGAGGTAATAGTCAAACACAGGATTTGTTGACCTCGGCATCCCTGCTTTTAACTCCTACTAAAAGCAGATGTCCATGAAGAATAACAAGAATGTAAATATAGTTAAACCTTTGAAATCAAACAGTGACTCTATTTTAGGGATTCCAAAATTGGATTTCTGGATATATAAATTGATTTATAACTTTTATATTATGAGTAAGAGTTAATAGATTTGGAAACTACTATAAATTATTTAATATCAATCAAAATTTATTATTTCCCATTATTAACAAAATTCAAGTCCACGTACGTTTTCATACAAATGTAAAAAAACAGCCATAACAGAATATGGCAAATTGAATAATTAGTGGTATGAACAAAACATTATAAGGCATTAACTGAATCTGATACTATCAAGAAAAAGATCATGAGACTGGCACTTTAGGTGAGCCCCAGAGGACAAACAGGTCTTCTCCAAATGGGGAAAGGGTACAGCAGGAAGAAATTAACATCAGTTCAAGGTACAGAACTGAGAGATGGATGGCCTAATTCCTTATTAATTATTGTTTAAACAGTTCCCAAGAGAAGATAGCAGCTCTTCTCCATTATTCTTCAGTGGGTTTTCTGGAAACCATGTCTACAATGGAATTCTAGATCTTCAGAAGTCATTTTAGCAATAAAATCAGAGATATAATTCATTGTTCACTCCTTTCTTATAGCACCCATCAAATGCTGGCACAATCATGTGCTTATTGCTTTATGAAATCCTATCTTATTTATCTTTTTACGTCAAGCACCTTGCATAGTACCTGACACACAGGAGAATTTAACACACTTTGATTAATTAAGTGCCAATTGTAATATATTGTCAGTATTGCTTGAATTTCTATCAGGCTGTATTTCTTCTCTTGGATTTGTACCACAAGAAATCTTACAATTAAAAATTTTCCCTGTCAGGTACCAAGCAAATTAGCATTTGTCACCAGTTTACTGAAGTGTCTCATCTCAGTGAGTTATACCCTTGAATTTAATTTT
This sequence comes from Enhydra lutris kenyoni, assembly GCF_002288905.1. Lineage (NCBI taxonomy): Eukaryota > Metazoa > Chordata > Mammalia > Carnivora > Mustelidae > Enhydra > Enhydra lutris. The sequence goes on from NW_019154099.1 coordinate 54,085,713, forward strand.
CCTAACTAATATTCCTAAATATGCTATATCAAATCCTCCTTTCTTATCAGGCAGAATATCTGGTTATTAAAACTTTGTCCAGGTCAGTTTAAAACTTTAGTGTCCTTCTTGATTCAAAGGGCTCCCTCCCCCTATACAGGACACTCTGCTCCTGGCATACCCACTTCTTCAGTTTTTCTGGGTTTCACTACTGGGCCTCTAAGAACGGCGGGAGGAATGGCACATTTTGGGTCCTTCTTTATTGATCCTTGCAGGCAAGGGAAGGCAACACACGTGCAATCTCTTCTGAGAGGCTCCCCTGTGCATAGTTCCTGGATGTGGGAGGCAGGTGCCTCCCTAGTATTCCTAACCCTGAAGTTTCTGCTGCATAAGGTGTACCCACTGTTTCTTGATGCTATGGTCTCTTCTTCTAGGGACAGACCCCGAGATAGTCTCATAGTGAAATGGTCCTAGCCTGGCTAGAGTCCACACCATCCAACTCACTCTAGGGACACTCAGCCTTCTCACCATACCAAATGTAGCAGGAGAGGGCTGGCTTCTCCAAACCGCACCTTCTCTATGTCTGTTTCCCCCCACATCCCCCTCTCTTTCCACCACTCCCTACCTAAGGGAGATAAAGGGATATGTGAGCTGGTCTCTGCTTGAGATGATGTCCAACTAGGGAAAGAGATACCTCCCCTTTATGACAGATGTCCTACACTCCACAAGCTTATCTTGGTGTCCCTCTCACCAGGCTTTGAGAAGACAAAAGCATGCCCTCCAAGGAGGGGAGGTACTTCTCCTTCATTAGAAACACAACAATCATGTACTGCATGGAGCACTGGATATTATACACAATGAATCATGGAACACTACATCAAAAACTAACGATGTACCGTATGGTGACTAACACAACATAATATTAAAAAACACACACACACACAAAAAAAAGAAATGCTGGGGCACCTGGGTGGCTCAGTGGGTTAAGCCTCTGCCTTCGGCTCAGGTCATGATCTCAGGGTCCTGGGATCGAGCCTCGCATCAGGATCTGTGCTCAGCGGGGAGCCTGCTTCCCCCTCTCTCTCTCTGCCTGCCTCTCTATTTGTGATCTCTCCATCATATAAATAAATAAATAAATCTTAAGAAAAAAAGAAAGAAAGAAAAATGCAACAACCCCCTCAAGACCAGCAACCTCGAAGTCCCGAGAAGGAAGGCGAATTCTAGAGAGTGCAGGGCTTGGAGAAGAGGACTAAACACTTACTGTCGGGCATAGTAAGGGTGTGTGATTTGAAGCATATGAACATATCTATTTTGGTGGCAAAAAAGTGGTTATAAGGGGGTAAAATAGCTGGAAAAGAGTCTCTTCCAACCTCTAGATCTAACTGCAGCTCAAAGCGTGTTGTTGCATTACGACCCAACAGAGGAACTTAACACTAAACCTCAGTGCTTCCGCCGGATAGTCTTCAAAACCACATCAGATCTTGCATGCATTCTGCTTGGAGGACATGAAAGGTAACACTAATAGTTAAGATCAGCATAGGAAAAAATACGAGAGGAAACTGCACAGAGGGAGCGTATTCCTGAGAAAGTGTAAGAAAAGATGGAGGAAAGCAGAATGTAAAGGAGAAACTGTTCCTCAAAATTCAAACACAGAAATAATGCAAAAATGTCTTCTACAACTTATTAGGCATTAAGTAAATGATTAGAAGGACTGAATGCTTGAGTAAAATAAAAATCAAAAGGATGAAAGGAAAGAGGGAAGTAAGAACAGCTGCCAGAATTCCACATTTGTTTTTCTATGGAAGATTTTCCTCATTCTCAACAAGGAATTATTACCATTTTTGAGGGAAAGTTGAGCCTGTTGTTCCAGTTTCCACTCATGTAACTGACTGTCTTGTCACCTCTATATTTCTGGTGTCCATCTAGCTTAAGAGATGGGAAAGCAGCAAATATGCCCTTCCAGAGAGAAATGCCACAGTGACATAGCCAACATCACCATGTCTTCACAGAACAAAAGAAAGGAAGGAAAATGCTCGGGGGAAAGCTCTTCAGGAAGTCTTTTATATTTAATAGCATTTTAGTTACAAATATCAATATTTATGCAACCAACTTTCCGTTAGTCATATCATCCTAAGAGAAAGAATATAGATAATAGAAAATTATTGAAGAATTCTTCAGTGAGGCTGTGTCATAGCCAGGACTATGACAGCCAGGACTGCTTAATTAAAACCTGTATTACCAGCCTGATGCACCTAGAAGCTACTAAAAAAAAAAAAAAGAAAAAGAAAAAATTTGGAGAATGAATGAATGAATGCATGAATGATATTGCTCAATCTGGACATTGACTTTAATCTCCTTATCAAGACAGATCTTAATTTTGCATTTTTCCTTCATCCGGGAAGTAATTTGTAGTACTTCCAGACACACCTCTATGTGCATTTCTGATTCATACTCCTCTGTTACTTAATCTAAATGTAAAAACTAAATAGAACAACAAAAATGTAACATATGTAAGACATCTTGGTTACAAGCATTTTTAAGTATGTTATCTCTCGTTTTTAAGATCTACTAGAGAAGGAACTACAATCAGTTGCAGTTTTCTTACCTTGGAGTTAAGTGACTAGTTAGCAGCTTTCAAACAATGCTGTTCTAAAGGGCAACTGGAGTTTCAGCGAAAACTGAATCTCTTGGTCAGAGGCTGAACGAGACTTCTATTTTAGGCATTTCGTGATAAATTGTAAGAATGGATCACAGGAATAAATTTACTGGAAAGCAATTGAGGAGAAAGCTTTTAGAAAAACAGATTTTTGGCAAAAATGGCCATGAGCTATTCTGGTCTTTGGCATTATGAAGCCCATAGAGCAAATTTCCAAAGTAATTAATGTAAGTGAACATTACATTTTAAAAAATCAATTCTTTTATATGAAATTCAAGGGTATCGAGACTATAATCTCGTCCTACAAATGAGCACTTTGCATCATTGTAAGTATCACAAAGACTTGAACCAAAAGAATCTATCAAGTTCATAATATTAGTAATACTGCAAGCATTACTGGACAGATGCCCCAGTATTCAAAAATAACCAGTAAAGTTTCTGGCATTTCTCAACATAACATGAGACTCTGTTATGTGTTAATTGAGAGTGAACTTTGATTTAAATATGGAAATTGTAGAGATAATAAATAATCTGGGAAACCATAGCTATGGTTCTCTGGGTTTCTCTTCTGGGTAGAAGGCTGTCAAAAATGTGCACCTGCCTGAATTGTGTTTGTGCTCCAGCCTTGGGTGTGAGAAGGTGTCCAGTTTCTTTCTATTCTAAGTTCAGTAAAGACTTTTCTGGAAAGACGTTATGAATCTGTATAACTTTCCTCTAGTCAGTAGCAATGGGAAGTAGTATCCCTCTCATTTGTATGTAGGTTAGTGATAAAAACAATAAAGGATAATGTGAATGACATTTCCAACTCTTAGAGAAACACACTTGCTTTTAAAATGTCCCTAAATAAATAACTTCTATAAACATACATCCACATATTTCATATGGAGGGATTCGTGAATGTTTCCTGGAATATGGGAAACATTTGATTTCCGCCTTTTAAAAAAGCTCATCATGTTGCCAACCACATAGCCAAGACTTCCAGTAAATGTAAATACTTTAAAAAATTTTCTCCCCAATTCCATTAGTGACCTTTCACAGATAAATTATATCTGTGGTGACAAGAGCATGCTAGATAGTTTATGGGTATCATACCAATTTTGCTTTAATTTTACAAATTATCCTTTTGCAAAGAGATATTATACAACAATTTATAATCTTGCATAATATGTCATGTTTTATTACTAAGAAATTTTGCTAGCTCATTTTCCATAGAGGAAATATATATGAAGTAGCACCTGTCATGATAGACACCATAGTAGGCACTAAGATTACAACATGAGTAAATTAGTGTCAAGGCTATGTGGTTAAGGGACTTTGGAGAAAATGGAAGGACAGCTATGTAAACACATGAAGAAATGCTATAGTTTAGGAACGCTATAACAAGAGATATGTACTGAGTCTTACAGAAGCACCAGTGAGGGTTCAATTCTCTCTGCAGGGTTGCTAGCAATAATTATCAAGAGGTCATTTTGGGCTAGATCTCTGCAGGATGGTTATCGGGGATTAGTATTCTAGTAGGTGATCTGGCTGGTTCCAATGTCAGGCAATGCAGAGGCACACAACCATGGGGTATACAGGACCAACGTGATCAAGGGGAGGCTAGATTATGAAGAATCACAAGTACAGTGCTTAGGAGTTTAGGGTTTCATATACGAAATGGGGAACCTTCTAAGGCTTTTGTGCAGGGTGATGAAATGATCAGATTTGCATCTCTGAAAAAATGTTCTGGAGGCTACTTAAAGAGTCTGGAGCAGGGAGAAATGCAGAGAGATGGATTAATGAAGCTATTCCAGAAATAGAGGGGAAATGGTGAAAGCTTAACAAAAAATCTGTTTTGTTGTAGGTTGTTGCTTTTCACCAACTGTTCTGATATCTTCCATGCAGGAGGGTCATGCATTCCCTCCCCCTTGACCCAGCAGGGGAGTGTCACTTACAGGCACAGGTTTTAAGAGGCTGATCAATCAGCAAAGACCCTGTGTATAGCCAGGTCATGATGAGCATAGGACATGAGCAAGAAATAAATCTTTGTCTTTTTTTTTTTTTTAAAGATTTTATTTATTTATTTGACAGAGAGAAATCACAAGTAGGCAGAGAGGCAGGCAGAGAGAGAGGAGGAAGCAGGCTCCCTGCTGAGCAGAGAGCCCGATGCGGGGCCCGAACCCAGGACCTGGGATCATGACCTGAGCCGAAGGCAGCGGCTTAACCCACTGAGCCACCCAGGCGCCCCAAATCTTTGTCTTTATACGTTGCTGAGATCTGGGGGTATTTATGTTCCTAGCCTACCGTGATTTCTACAAACCCCAAATAGCATACATTTTATTTTTGTTTCCTTGTGCTGCAAATCACTGCTGACAATCAATCAGTAAATACCTATTGGATATCTATTCAAATATCAGACACCACATTTACAACTGACCATTTTTCACCCTTAGAGACTTTGCAATCATGTCAGAAAGAGATGACATTAAACAAAACCATGTCTTTGGGAATTTGAAAGCATACAAATCCCTCCATCTGGATGGAGTGGGTCATGGGTGGTTTCCCTTATGGTGGAATGTGAACAGAGAGAAATAAAGATGGTAGGCAATAAAAACCAGGATGGGGAACAGAGAGATGATGGAGTTATATAGGTAAAGGCAAGAAAGAAGAAACTCTTCTTTGAGACAGAATGAATAGACCATTCTTAATAGGCAGTTAATGTCTGTGCCAAACACTATGTTGGCTGGTGCCAGAGGCCAACTAGCCATAACACTTTACAGTTCATCAGTCACAGTAGCCTGGTTTAAGTGTTCAATAGTCCAAAGTGGCTAGAGCAGCAAAGAAGCAGAACACTTCTATCACCACAAAGAGTTCTAGTGGACAGCACTGGTCTAGGAGAAGTGAACTACAGAATGAGAAAAAATGTACAACCAGAGAGTCCTTGAATGCCAGGATAATATTTACTTGGAAAAATACAAAATTTGGAAGGGAGACTGACAATACAAAAGTAATTGAAAAGATTAGGGGCAGCAAAAAGGGAGAATAGACAAAAGACAAGGTTGGAGAGAGAGAAGAATGAAATGTTTTTTCAGCAATCCAGAACTGAGTGACAGGGATCTAGTTCAAGACTGACGGTAAGGATAGAGGGAAAGAAAGCAGTACTGTCGATTGTCATTATTTGAAGATCCTGTGTTTGCAAATTTACTCAGTCACTAAAATGTATTTGTCAACACCAACTCAATACTTGCTGTGCTTTCATGGTCATTCATGGATTGGGGCAGAGTGGAGGAAAATTAAATCACCTAGTGACCACCTGAGGTTGAACAAAGCGACGTTCTCCCTTCTCATTTAAGCTCACCCTGCAACCAAGTGTCCTTTCTGTGGTCTATTTAGTGGCACACTTTCTGCATTTTTGTGCTTTTTGTTGGTGATTTCACTGCTTAAAATGGCTCCCAAGTATGGTGCTGCCATGCTGTCGGGCATTCCTAAGCACACAAGGCTGGAATGTGCCTTCCAGAGAGAACACTGGATGAGCTCCAGTCAGGCATGACTTAGACAGCTATCAGCCATGAGTTCGATGTTAGTTAATCAACAGATTGGAAACAAGGCACCTCTAAACAGAAATACACATAAAACAAGGTTATATATTGATCAGTTGATGAAAATGTGGAGGCCAGAGGCTCATAGGAACCTAAGCTTGTATTTCCCCTGGGAGCAATGGTACCATGTTCACGAATTCCTGTGTTCACAGTGACTCTAGGCCCCAACTACACACTGTGAATCCTGGAAATTATGTGGAAGGGACACTACACAGAGGCAGTGACAGAAGCTGGACACTAAGAGGTTGACAAAGAACAAATTAATGGACACCTCAGACTGTACATATTAAAGCAATATGGTACCAAGTCCAAACCAGAATTTTCTGTCAAGTAAAGCAGAAGATTTTCTCACACTCACTGGAAAGAAGCCACTCATGACTGGCATTTTTGTCACGCATACTCAGACTATTCTTTAAATCCATTGCTACTGACAAACCAAGCAATACTTTTAATGCTTCACTTTTTAAACTTAAAAAAAAAAAAAAAGGGTCTGGGACTTCTAATTTCTGAGTCTCTATGTGAATCATTCCCCGTCTTAATTTTTACACTATTTCTTTATCCAAATAGTTAGCAAATAGAAGTTAGAAAAGTAAATGGTACACTGAACCCATTGATCTACCAAGTATGTATCTATGGGATTTTAGTTCCAAAAAGGCTTGAGCTTTGAAAAATCTGTAAGAGAATCCTTACTAAAATATTGGAAACTGAAATACCAGATCTTTTTTCTCAAAATACAGTTTGGAAGAAGCTGGACATATTCAAAAGGAATCAATTTGTAAGAGAAACAAGTCCAAGAATTGTAATCCTTCAGGTGATGGATCAATGAAATTAAATAAATATGAGTCAGGTTATTATGTGTCAAAAAAATCTGTAATTTAAATTTCTTGCCTTTATTCCATGGCCTTTTACTGTATGTAGCCACTGAATCCCTTCCAAAAAAATTGTAGCTTTAAAAACCCTGAGCCAAAAATTCAGTTCCTTCACATAGACCATGAGTAAAAATATGAAGCAAATCACTTACAGCCTACCCTTAAACACTCCCACTGCTTTTCATTAAAGCTGAAAGTTTATGTTTACATAGTGTTGCTAATCTAAAACAATAGAAATACATGCTTCTACAGTGCAAACAATTCCCAGAGAATGAAGAAAAAATGCATGGAATTGTTTGGGGGGGCAAAGATGACAAATCCCCAGGATCTCATCAAATTACACAACTCTTCAATATCTGTGTCTGTCCCAACACCTTGGCAATTGGTCTGTTACCATGTCATTCATAGCTCCCTGGGATCCCCTTCAAGGTTCTCATGACTACTTGAAATTTTAGAGTCATGCAGCTATGTAATTAATAACTCTGTCCCTGGTAGATTGTAAGTGCCTGCCAGGAGACCTGTTCTGCTCACCACTGCATTCTCGGTACTCAGCTGAGTATCTGCACACAGGAGGTGCTTTCTCATGGAAACTGTTGTTCAGTGAATGAATGAGTCAATGAGCCAATGAATCTCTGCCCTTTTCAGATAATCTCTGTACCCCTCCCTTAGGTTCTCATATGGGAAAAAAACAACATACAATGAAAGGACATGCCTCATACAAGCAGACTTAGAAAAAACCAGGGTTGAGCCTTATGATTCCTTTGTGTGGCCTCTTCTCCCCAACTCAGTGCGGAGCACACAGGTCTCAGTAAATGGTGCAGACATTTCTATTTATAATAGTTGTTTCCTGCAGCTCTGATGAACACTCATATTAAAAAATGCCCTAACTTTCTGATCTTGGCTTCCATCTCTCATACCCAAGAATAGGCTTTCTAGTTGAAGCTTGCCTTTTTTATTTTTTACCCTTGAAAAGAAAATATGGTTTTTAATCACTTGGGAGCATTAA
>NW_019154099.1:54098800-54117621 GCF_002288905.1 Enhydra lutris kenyoni
AGGAAGTTTCTTCTTTTGACTTAAATTTTCCTTAATTGGAAAATCCTTTCAGAAAGAGACAAAAAGTGTATTCTTCCTTTTTTAGTATACAAATAAACAAAGAAAATAAAAATAGTAAGTCTTAATGTCTTTTATTTCTCATTTTAATCTTGCTGAAAAGTATTTAATTTGTACAGAAAATGAATAAAATCTTTGCAAGCAGCAAATAGTTCTGCAAAAGAAGGTTTCTTTATTTTTAATTCTGAAAATAATTGTATGTGTTACTGAATGGATTTATTTATTTATTTATTAAAGATTTTATTTATTTATTTCACAGAGAGAGACACAGAGAGAGAGGGAACACAAGCATGGGAAGCAGGAGAGGGAGAAGCAGGCTTCCTGCCAAGCAGGGAGGCCAACGTAAGTAACGCAGGCGCCCTGTGTTACTGAATTTAAAAACCCATATTGGAAAAGACTTATGCTGCCAGTCAGTAAGATATTTTTTAATGACAGTTTTTTATAAGATTTGTTATCCTCTTAAAAATCACCTCAAGAAAGAAAAAAAAAAAAAAGAAGCAGCATCTCACCTTCCAATTATTCTTCAGGAAATAAAAAAAAAAATCTTTTAGTGTTCTGTTTGGTTGCTGCACTATATATTTTAAGAGATTTCAAGATAAATTCTGCAAAAAAATGAATATATTTACCTTTTAAAATTAAACCTATATGTTTCTAAAATATTATTATATAACACTTCTATTAAATTTCAGGAAGAAAAAAATGTCAGTATCAAATCAATTCTTACTAGTGATTTAAAACAACTTGTTCTACCCAAATAACTCAGCCTTTCCCCAGTCTAGCTTGGAACGATCTTCCTTTGCTACTACTCATTTAGGTCCCCTGGCACCTGAATCTAAATTGACTGGAGAACTTTGGTCAGTCATCCTGGAAAAATGTTCCAAAGCCTCCTAATATGACTTGGCTTAATCTTTTCAGCACTTGTCCTCCCGAATCTACTCGTCCTTTCAGGCCAGCATGTGGCTGCTGCCCTGCCCGCTTAGCCATTGTCCTAATTCTCAGCAAAGTGTGTAACCCATAACTACAGAGAGTCAGTCTAAAAGGCCCTTTTTTGTTCATGTAAGATAGACATTTTCTCCATCAATTCCACTTGTACTTTTTATCTAGAGATCATCCTGCTGACATGAGGCAAAATTAGAGAGGACCTAGCAGGAAATCTGAAGCAAGCACCATCAGAATTACCATTGGCCTTTGCTAGGTCAGTTACCGAGCACAGTTGACATTCAGTACATTTCCCAACACATAGACACAGAAACCAGCCAGACCTGCTACTGCTGTGAATACCAGGATGGCCCAACTGGCGCGTTAACAGCTGCATCCCGGCACTGGACAACACTCCAGCTACTTGGATCTACCTAACCCACAGCATCCGGTAGCTCAAAAGCAAGCATAAACTGGGAATACAAACGTTGTCATATTTGAGGCATTGTGGGCATGAATGTTTTTTTAAATACGTCCACAAATCTAAATGTATTAAGTGTCCCCTCATTTTTAGTGCTCATCATGTGCTTTCTGTATCAGTTTTTTTAAAAAAAGGAAAAGTCGTCTGTGAGCAAAGCATTTACTGCTGCATGAGAACAGTACGGGTTTGGTGGACGAATGATTACCTGGTGAAGTGGGCGCCAGTACTTGCATCTACTTAGCTCAGATCCCAAGCACACGCATTGATTCTTAGCAAGGGACTGGTCCAGTGGGAACTCTGTCCTTCTGCAGCTTAGAGGTCAATGTGAAAACCAATTAATTGGAAAGAGTCAGACTTTCTTGAAAACTGATCCTTTTTTATTCATTCATAGTATAGAGAAGATAGTTGAGTAGCTGGATCACTCAGTAACCCACACAAAGTCTGATCGCAATCAAGTTAAATTCAAATCATGTCCAGTGGTTTCAGCCCTTGTGTCCTTTCTACTGGTTCCTGATGTCTCTGACACCCTCCAGACTGAAGGCTCCCTGTTTTACTAAAAGAATAATGTTCAGTGCTCCTTTCTCTTTTTCAAGGAAAATCATTAGCTTTTTTAATTAATATGTGCCACAATGACAATTACCTTTTGGAAATACTATTCCTTTTCTGCATTGCCGTCTCTTCTCGATTTCGCATCTGCTGATGTCTGTGTACCAAATCTATCCTAAACTGTTTTGTCAGCAAGTTATTTCCAGAAAAAAAAAAAACAAAAAAAAACAAAAAAAAAAACAAGACAAAACTCCCAAAGTCTGCCTGAGTGATTTCTCAAGAACCTTGTGGCTCACTGGCATCCTGCATTCATGCAAAAGAGTCTATAACCAAGAGCTATTCAAGTGTGACACTGAAGAATTTGTAAAGAAAATAAAATCCCATCTCAGAACAAAAGTGCCCTTTCATTACATAATTTCTACATATAAAAGTTGATACCATTAGACTCCTTTAAATCTACTATTAATGAAAAGAGGCGGATTTTAAATCATGTCCTCAATAAGCATAAATGAAAATAACACAAGCCAGTATCTTGGCCCATCACTTCCAACACATAGCACCTGTGCCTCTCCTGAACACAAGACACATAGTACCTCATGTGGACATCTTAAACCAGCAGTCTCCATACATCATACCCTCATCTCCTGCATGAATATAAGACCAATGCCTCCTTGACCAGCTTTCCCATCTTCATGGATATCTTGACTGACCCAGCCTCTTCCCTTGTCCAGAGTCCTGACTTCTAGAATGCCCAAAGCCCAGCACCCCAGCTCTGCTTCAGTAGCTGGACAAAAGAGGATAATAAGGACGGCAGAAAGGTAAGAAACTGCTAGTGGGGATTGCAGAAACACTATGATGGGTCAGAAGGTTGGAAAACCAAAACTCTGCAAACTGATCATAATTCTCCCATTGTGTAAAACATGGTCCCAGTACCTACTAAAAGTCAACTGTTGATTTAAGTAACCATTTTCACTCAGTCCCCTGGCTCTCCAATGTAACTACTGAATACTCACCCATTTGTTATCTTAACTTTAATTTTTATTTTTTTAAAGATTTTATTTATTCATTTGACAGAGATCACAAGTAGGCAGAGAGGCAGGCAGAGAGAGAGAGGAAGGGAAGCAGGCTCCCCGCTGAGCAGAGATCCCGATGCGGGGCTCGATCCCAGGATCCTGGGATCATGACCTGAGCCGAAGGCAGAGTCTTTAACCCACTGAGCCACCCAGGCACCCCTTAACTTTAATTTTTAAATAAATTTACCATTATAACTTAAACTCAAATTCAAAAATGTTATCTAATTCACTTTTTGATCATGGAACTATGTATCCCTTGAGAAGTGGATATCATGGAAACAGTAAGCAGTGATGAGGAAGAGATACTACGAAAACCATATTATGGAAGAACAGGAAAAAAAAGAAAAAAGAAATGAAAGCTGAAAGAAATCCCAAGGGTAGCCTGGAGGATGGAATTCAATAAGGCAGCCTACGGCAATAGTGTAACCACATATCAAATAAGATAGAAGTGGGTCTGTAACATGAAGTGCTCACTCTCTCCTGCGCTTCCTACAGCAAGTGGTAAAGAAATGGGGATACCATGGAGAAATACCCAGTTTGACCCAATAACCAGTACTATCCCCATAACTGTAGATGATGGCCCAATCTCTGCCTCCTCCACCCAGCGTGCTTCTTGTCCCCATGACATTTGCAGCAACCACTTGATGTGATTAAGGTTATGGCCTATTATGGGGTTTAATCATGTCCCCAAAAAGATATATTGAAATCCTAATCCCCATTACCTCTGAATGTGACATTATTTGGAAAAAGGGTCTTTGCATATGTAATCAAGATGAGGACTTTAGGGTGAGCCCTTAATCCAAGATGACGGATAACCTTATAAGAAGCCAGAAAAGACAGAAACACAGGAGAGGAGAAGGCCATGTGATGACAGCAGCAGACACTGGAGTGATAGACGTGAAAGCCAAGGAACTCCAAAGACTGACAGCTGGAAGTGAGGAAGAGGCAAAGGAGAATTCCACCTCAATTCAGTCTCAGAGGGACCATAGCCTAACACCTGATTTTGGACTTTCAGATTCACAGCTGGGAGAATAAATTTTGGTTGTGTAAAGCCACTCATTTTGTGGTTCTTTGTTAGGGAAGTCCAAGGAAACTAACTCATGGACCTTAAGTTGAGTCAGTTGTCCTAGATTTCTAAGTGGGCCCAACACAATCACGGGGATTCTCAAAGGTAGAGAACCTTTCTAGGCCATGGTAAGAGGAGAAATGTGATGGTGGAAACAGAGTTAGAGAGATGCCATGCTGGCAGCCTTGGAGATAGAAGAAGGTGGCCACAGGCTAAGAAGAGAGAAGGCCTCTCAAGTGGAAAAGGCAAGGAAGGAGACTCTATAGCAGGGTCTCCTGGAGGAATGTGGCCCTGCCAACCCCTTGCTTTAAGCCCACTGAGACCCATGTTGGGCTTCTGATCTCCAGAAGATCAGCATGGGTTAAGCCACCAAGTATGTGATAATTTTTTATGGTTGTGGTAGAAAACTAATACAATAGGCCTAGATTACAATAACAGTGTACTCAATCAACATTATTATTGTTATTATTTGAATTTCATCACATTTTGTGGAACTCTGTCTTCTCTCATGTTATGTAGGTACCTAATTAATGTCCTCAGTTTTCCATCTTGACCCACAAAGCCTAAAATGTTCTCCATCTGGCTCTTTATAGACAAAGTTTGTTGACCCCTTCTTTTGAGTGTTAGCAAGTTTCATGTTAGTTAAAAGGAAAATACTTAAAGTGTAGATCTTTCCCTTCTTGATATTTCTTGCTGAATAGTTTCCTGAAGTTCAGATTAGAGGAGAATTATTATGAAAAGCTGTATAATTGTAATGCTCAGAAAAATTAAAACAAATATACTCACTCTTACTATATTGGTTCTTTTTAAAACCCATTTGGGCAGTCTGTGATGGGCCACCACAGTGCCCTTGGAATGGCAAACTATGAGTCAAGAATCAGAAGGAGGTATTAAAGATCTGGGAACAAAGATGAGTACTGACTTCTATTTCCAGAGACCACTCCATGCCCAATCATCCCAGACAGAAGAATAAGCTACCATTCCTACCCACAGGGGGCTTTGTAGCACCAACAGTGAACTAGCTCTCTATAAAAGCCAAAGCGTTTGATAAGACTTTCTCAGCGTAAGACTGAGAAAATAATAAAAACTTTCCAACTTGAAAAAAGGAGATTTACCTATAATATGTTCAGAATTCATTCCTCTAGGGATTTCTTCAGAATTCAGAAATTCCAAATGAGACAATCAGTAAAGTTAAATAAGATGCTGTTCTTGCATATTAATCATCTGTTCAAAGAGTTCAAAACTTATTTGTCTTAATCACACCATTTGGAGGTTGGGAGCCTCATTTGGAAGCACTGGAAGCGAAGAAGTGTAAATAGATTGCTGAAGACAGGCTGAGTCATTAAGAAAAGTGATTAGCACTGCCAGATTGTCCCTGCCCTACAAACTAGTTAACCCTGCTCTTGTTTGAGAGAAGACGGTAGCTTAATGGAAAGTATTTTTTATTCGGTAATAACAAATAGTTGTTTAGTGTCTACATGCACCGGGAACAGGAAAGCCAGATTTACCCCAGCTCCTTAGTGAACTCAGTCTTTTGCTGTTAGAACAGTGGGTGTGTTTAACGCTTGCCTCCCTCATACCTCAGCACGTCCGACACTACCCCACAAGAGCTGGTCCATGGGCCCCATTAGCAGACAATAGGCACACGCAGAAATATCTCCACCATTGCCAGATAGCTCAAGAAATACAGTAGACAGGCCAGACATGGACTTCAGAGTCAGTCAGACTTAGGTTCAAATCCACTGTCTTTATCAGCGAGGTGACAGTGGGAAAACAGATGGGCCGGTTTTCAGAGCTCAGACATAAAATGAGCATAGCATGTCCTTCATGGTGAGCTATGAGGACACAGAAGCTCATCCAGCTGGCTACCATAGAAGGTCCTCAGTAAAATTTAACCACCATGAATGTCTTTGAAGGAGATAAAGCAAATGTATAGAACACTTAAGACATCTTTGAATAGTTCTGTAGAATTCTTATTCACTAACTAGGTTTCTGTCCCAAAGGGGCCTCAGGAAAGGAGCCCCTGCTCTATGCGCGCATGTACCTCACACGTACTTTTGGTAGAACTGTCCTGAGATGGTGAAAATGTGCCAGGAAATGGAAGAATGGCACATTAGACAACTTGGAACAAAGGCACAGTATTGACTATTACTTCCAGAGACACACAGAAGCCTCCTAATCCCAGTACAATGTGAGGATGTCAACAATTTTAAATTGAGGAGAGAATGAAAGAATAAGAGATGCATGGAAGGAAGGGAGGGAAAGGTGAGTCGGGGTGGCAGGGGCCACCAAGGCGGGCAGGAGGCAGGCAGGTGCACATCTCTAATTATGTAGAGCACTTGGTGCAGTCCCTCTACCCATCTGCACTTGGGTGTCTGGTGAGCGGGGACCATGGTCCCTCTGGCTTTAAAGTTCTGTGATTGAAATAATTCTATTCTTTGGAGGTAGAGCAGGGATAAATGACAATGGAGAGGTAAGAAGGTGATTTAGACAGTTTTTCAAAAAAAAAGATAAATGGCTAGTAAAAGATAAGCAAAACAAATGATCTATCTTTTTTTAATAATGCAGAGTAAATCAGTGTGATGCAATGTTCACCTATCAAATGAACAAAGAATTAAAAAGCAGACTAGGGCACAGGGAAATAGATGCATTCAGACATTGGTGGCAGAAATGCAAATTGATGTAAGAGTTTGAAAAATAATTTGGTGACACTAAAATAATTTAGAATGTTTATACCTTTTTACTTATTAATTCTTCTTGGAAACAATCATACTGGAATTATAAGGAGAAATGCCAAAATGCTCACAAAAAGTTATGTACAGAAGTGAGGCACAACAGAGAAAATTGGAAATCCCCCAAGTGTTCAATATTAACAGGATGCTTTAAAAAGCCAGAGTATATCCATATGCTGGGGAACTTTGTAGCCATTAAAAATAAAGGCTTTTCAATAACATGGGGAAATTTAATAACATTAAAAATGTCAAGTAAAGAAAACATATGTTCTCACATAAGCTAAAAATGTATTGAGAAAAATACACCCAGAAATTAATATTGCTAGAATTATGAACACACGTTTCCTGATTCTTTGTATTTTTTTCAAATATTCTAAAAGCATATGTGTTATCCTTAAGCTCAGGAGCTCAGGAAGGATATGAAGCTAAAATAATTACCATAATAAGAAAAAAGATAAAGTGGAACTCTTCTTGTCTATTTGCTTTCATAGTTCTGAGGCCTTACGTCCATGGAAAAATAAGAAAATATTCGCTGGAAAAATAATTTTATTTATTGATTTCTGAGAGGCAATGAGGCTATGAGAAGAAACAGGTGGCAACATAAATTATTTTTTTTAAGATTTTATGTATTTGTTTGTTTGTCTGAGAGAGAGCATGCATATGTGCATGAGCAGGGCAGGTGGGGGAGGGGCAGAGGGAGAGGAAGAGAGAATCCCAAGCAGACTTTGCACTGAGCCTGGAGCCTGACATAGGCCTGACCCCATGACCCTGAGATCATGACCTGAGCTGAAAACAAGAGTAGGACGTTCAACCCACTGAGCCACCCAGGTACCACAGGTGGCAATATAAATTCTTGAAGAGGGATCTGCTCCTAGAAGAAACTTTCTAAACCTCTCTCCAAAATATATGCCACATAATATGGCATTTTTCATTTCCATTTTCCAGACTTCTTTTGATTGAATAGTTATGCAACAGAATTAAAGCTTTATAATATATCCATGCTACATTCTCTTCCTAGATGCTTTACAATTATTTCACCTGTAATAAATTTCTTAGAAGTCAGGGAAAGAAAAGGTTCTTTCTGCAAAAGTCTGAAGAGTTGCATTGCATTCAACTATGATATGCTGTGGTCCCTTGACTTTCTCAGCAGAGACATTTTAAAATATTTATCTTCTCCCATCTTCTTCCTCTATTACTTGACTTTTATATTTTAATCTGAGTTAAAGGATCTATCATATAGGGTTTTATCTAAGTCCCTTTTGGTTATCAACATATATATATATATATATATAATATACATATTTATGGCCTATATAATTACATATATATTATATATGATTTGTTATTTACTTAATATATATATAACAAATCATGAGAATAATGATGTGAATGCGACATACTGCGGTGATCATTCTACAATAACATACATATACCAAATCTTTATGTTGTATACCTGAAACTAATATAATGTTGTATGTCAGTTATATCTCAATAGATTATATATGTAGGGGTGTCTGGGTGGCTCAGTGGGTTAAAGCCTCTGCCTTCAGCTCAGGTCATGATCCCAGGGTCCTGGGATTGAGCCCTGCATTGGGCTCTCCGTTCAACAGGGAGCCTGCTTCCTCCCCTCTCTCTCTCTCTCTCTCTGCCTGCCTCTCTGCCTACTTGTGATCTCTATCAAGTAAATAAATAAAATCTTAAAAAAAGAAATATATATGTAGCAACAATAATAATAATAAACCATATCAGATGCAGAATAAGAAACTTATCTTGTAAAGATATCCATATGAATTAATACTACACGTTCCCTGGAATGTAGCCTCAAGAATTTACCTGCATTAACATGGTATAACTTTTTATAAGTAAAAGAAAATATGTACGTATGTCAATAAGTAAAGCTGACAATTTACAAAACAGGAAGATTGTAGCTATTGTAATAGTAAGTGAAATATTGCCATTAATAAGCTTAATATTTATCTGGGTAACATAACCATTATTTTCTCTAAAATAGCTCAGATTAGGACTTACCTGCACTTCAGAATAGAATGGTATAGTGTTTTGCCAACTTAGGAAAGATTTCCTTTAAAGGAAAAGATCCTCTCACTCATTACAAATTTTGACAAATTATGTTTATAACAATATTAATATATAAAACACAGGATCATCGTCTATCTATATGACTTGTTTACAACTATAAAACTAAAAAATTAATTTAGAAGTTAAAAGCAAACAAAGCTACAAAAGTAGTATGAAAAACAATAACATTAATGTGAAATACCGTACTGTTTGCTAAAACAAAATAACTATTTTTTTTTTTAAGGTTTTTATTTATTTATTTGACAGACAGAGACACAGGGAGAGGGAACATAAGCAGGGGGGGTTGGAGAGGGAGAAGCAGGCTTCCCGTGGAGCAGAGAGCAGAAGGTGGGTTTCAATCCCAGGACCGTGGGATCATGACCTGAGCTGGAGGCAGCCTCTTAAAGACTGAGCCACCCAGGCGCCCCCAAAGTAACTATTCTTACTGTGAATGTGATAATACACAAGCACATTTAAAGTCTGACATATCTATATATGCAATTTTCCCAACATCTTTCTCTGTTCTAACTCCCATGAAATCTCCACTGGTATGGAACATGCCGGGGTTATACATGGGATGTGCACAGGGAGCACACGGAGGCACACACTGGAGTAATACACGTGGTACACACAGGAAGCATGTGCAGGCACATGCCTGAGTTGCATGTGGAGGACAGTTCCAGTCTTTCCCCATTAACCTAGGAATAAATAAATAGCAGTCATCATGCTAATCACATGACCAACCCATGTTAATCACATGATCAACCCAATCAGAAATATGGGTAATCAAATTGCATGACTGAACTCATGTATTTGGAAATCCTTACATTACTTTTTTTAGACTATAATCAAAATGGAATTATAAAATTAATCATTTTTTTGAGGAACACTCAGGCACTGGGAAAATGTTTATACATTCCTGTTTGAGGAACTCCAATATCTATATCAGGACTTAAGTCCAAATATTTTGAAAAGCTTTTTTTTTTTTAATTAAATAGAATCCTAGAATTACTGATTTGAATAGAATTGCTAGGGAGCCTGAGTCTGGCCAGATCCGAGTTACTGATTTTTATTGCCGACTCAGACCAACAGCATCAGCAACAGCAACCCTGGGTAGGGAGCCCAGGCATCTAACTGAGCCTAGTCTCCATCCTTGCCAGTTAGCTTCTCTTTCTTATCTTCTCTCTTTTCCATCTTACTGCCCTGCCCTTGCTCTTCTCAAGTACCACATTCATTTGGGACAAGCAAAACAGACACACTATTGAAACAGATTTGTTTCAATGTCATACTGACATTTGTTTCAATGTCATACTGACAACCCATTAAATAACTCCTCTGTGGAAGGAAAGCCATAATGGTTAGAGTCAGTCGCATAGCTAGAAATTCCAAATTCCCCTCCAAATATTTAAGACTGAGGCCTTTTCTCTTCATTAACCACAAAATAATCGACCTCTAAGGCCTGCTCATGTGTGTAGGTTAACACAGACAGCAATGGACATTCCACCTATATTTGGTAGATGTTTACGTAGCCTGCTCTTACACATACAGTTATGGTCTCATGAGGAAAGCATGAAGAGAAACAGAGACCCAATAAGCTGATCTACTGAATTTTCAGCAATTCATTCAATTTAACAAATGCTTAAGTAACTGTGATCTGAAAAGTATTGTGCAGTTTTGAGTTTTCTCTTTACATCAATGATAAAATAAAAGAACAATATACCTAGACTCCAAGTTTTATTCATCCATCTCCTTTATTTAAAACATATATTGATCAGTCATCTTGATGTAGTAAGCATTGTGTTGGGTTCAGCAAAAGATTAAAGACAGGACAGACTGCTTCTCAACTAAAGGATGGGGATATGTGTTATGGATCAACTGGCATATACCTTTAGACTAGAAAACATCAGAACTGCAACAGAGAGACATGAAGAGGGAAAACAAAGAGATGCAAAGAAGGGCCTCTGGGTAGCTCAGTCAGTTAAGCATCCAACTCTTGATTTTGGCTCAGGTCATGATCACAGGGTCTTGAGATCAAGCCCTGCATCAGGCTTTGCACTGTGTGTGGATCCTGTTTAGAATTCTCTCTCTCCCTCTCCTTCTGTCCCTCCTTTCTACCCCCACTCACATTTTCTCTCTTTCTTTAAAAAAAAAAATTAAAAAATTAAAAAATAAAGAAAAGCAAAAGAAAAAGTAAGAATATGGTCAACTGCAAAGATCTAAGTTCATGCTCCAGTATTTTTCATTTGCTCTCTGTGTAACCTTGGGAAATTATTTTACCTCTTCAAGCCATAATTTCCTTTTATGTACCAGAAGGCTTAATGGAAGCACTTAACAAATTGTTTCATTTTATTTTTGTTTTTAAGAATTAAATGAGATAGGGGCGCCTGGGTGGCTCAGTGGGTTGAAGCCTCTGCCTTCGGCTCAGGTCATGATCCCAGGACCTGGGATCGAGTCCCACATCAGGCTCTTTGCTCAGCGGGGAGCCTGCTTCCTCTTCTCTCTCTCTGCCTGCCTCTCCGCCTACTTGTGATTTCTGTCTGTCAAATAAATAAATAAAATCTTAAAAAAAAAAAAAAAAGAATTAAATGAGATAAAGTACAATATCTGGCACAGAATTAGTGCTCAATTAAGGCCACATATTTTCAATATATTTATTATTTTAAATATTCTGTTGTCAAAATAGCATAAGAAAATGCACAGGGCAAGAAAATATAGAATGGAAACAGTAAAGTTTAGGTCTTAGAAGAAAAAATTTGGAATTTCTAGAGGTCTTCAACTTTTCAACTTGAAAAGTTCATCCTGGTCAAACTGAAAAACAGGCTGTGAAGTTTTTCTTCAAAAATGAAAGGGACATTATTACCAGATAAACTGAGATAATTCATTGCTCATAGAACTATCCTATAAGAAATACTAACAGGAGGGGTGCCTGGATGGCTCAGTAGGCTGAGTGACTGGCTCTTGGTTTCTGCTCACTTTATGATCTCATGGGCTGTGGGATCAAACCCCACACCAGGCTCTGCGCTCATCAGGGTGGGGAGTCTGCTTGAAGATTTTCTCCCTCTGCCCCTCCCCTCCAATTTCTCTCTCTCTCTCTCTATCTCTCTCAAGTAAATACATAAATCAAGAAAGAAAGAAAGAAAGAAAGAAAGAAAGAAAGAAAGAAAGGAAGAAATAAAGAAAGAAAGAAAGAAAGACAAACAGGAGTCCTCCAGAGTAAAATGAAAGAATACTAAACAACAAATAGAATCTACATGAAGAAAAATTAGAAGTACCAGTAAAGGCAACCGTATAGGTAAATATAAAAGACAAAATAGATGTAATTTTGGTTTGTAAATTTTTCTCCTAAATGAAAGATAACTGCATAAGTCAACAGTAATAAAATTGTGTTGATGGACTTATTATATATAAATATTCATACTTATGATGTACAAGAGCACAAAGGGGAGGGAAGGGAGCTGTATAGCAGCAAAGCTTTTATGCTACTGACATTAAGCTGGTATTAACCTAAACTAGATCTTTAAGATGTTAATTGTAATCCCCAGAGTAAACATTAAGAAAATAACTTTAAAAATAGAATAAAAAACAATGGCAGAATTAAAATGATATACTAGAAAAGATTTATTTAGCACAAAAGAAGATAGTAATGGAGAAACAAAGAGAAAAAATAAGACATATAGAATACAAATAGAAAAATGGCAGATGTAAAATCTACCTTATCAGTAATTATAATAAATGTAAATAGAATAAACACTCCAATCGAAGGAGAGATTGACAGAATAAACAAACATAACACAATTATACACTGTCCTGGAAATACGTTTTAGATTTAAGTCACACATAGTTTAAATATAAAAAGATTGAAAAAGATATACCTTGCAAACTGTAACAAAAAGACAGCTAAAGTGACTATATTACTATCAGACAAAATACACTTTAAGACAAAAATTGTTATTAGAGACAAAGGACATTTTATAAGATTAAAATTGTCAATCCATCAAGAAGACATAAAAATTATAGGCACATATGTACTTAACA
Source organism: Enhydra lutris kenyoni (assembly GCF_002288905.1). Taxonomy (NCBI): domain Eukaryota; kingdom Metazoa; phylum Chordata; class Mammalia; order Carnivora; family Mustelidae; genus Enhydra; species Enhydra lutris. The sequence continues at coordinate 54,111,785 of NW_019154099.1, forward strand.
ACAGAGCCTAAAAATGCATGAAGCAAAACCTGACAGAATAGAAGGGAGAAATAGATAATTCGGCAGTAATAGTTGCCAATTTCTATAATAGAACAACTTGACAAAAGAGCAACAAGGAAATAAAAGACTTGAATAACACTATAAAACAGCTAGATCCAACAGGCAAATATAGAACAGTCCCTTTGAAAACATCAAACCAGGGGTGCTTGGGTGGCTCAGTTGGTTAAGCATCTACCTTCAGCTCAGGTCATGATCCAGAAGCCCGAGGATCAGGCCCTCTCTCTCTTTCTCTCTCAGGTAAATAAATAAAATCTTTCAAAAAAAAACATCAAAATACAAAATTTTCTCAGGTGCACATAGAACATTCCCCAGGATTGATTAAATATTAGGTCATATATGCAGTATTTGGCCATAAATATAGTATATGTATATGATGGAATACTATTCAACCATAAAACAGAATGAAATATATACATGCTACCACATGGATAAACCTTAAAAACATTATGCTAACTGAAAAATGTCAGACAGAAAAGACCACATATTGCATGATTCCATTTATATGCAATGTCTACTATCGGCAAATCCAAAGAGAAAGTAGATTTCTGCTTTGCCAGGGTTGGGGGAATGAGCAGGAGAATAAAGAGTGATTGCTCATGGGGGAAAGCATTTCTTTTTGCAGTGATGAAAATTTTCCAGAATTAGGATGCTCATATGGTTTCGTGAAAATAGTAAAGGCTTCTGAATTACAGACTTTTGAAAGGGTAAATTTTAGAGCATGCAAATTATATCTCAAGTTAAAAAATACTGGGAGGCACTGAAAGGTTGGTTGATAAAAGAAAACAATTTTGTTTATTGAAAAAAATTAATTGTGTGCTTTACAATGGTAGTAAAGACATGAATATGATGATGATGATGATGATGGCCATGATGATGAGGAGGATAGCTAAGATTAATTAACCTATACAAAAATTCTATGAAGCAGAAATTTTTTTATCTTCATTTTTCAGATAAAGAAAATCAAGTATAGAGAAGCAAAGTCTGTTAAAGTTATCCAGTGAGGAAAATAATAGCAAAAACAGAATTCGATCCCCGGTCCTTAGTCATTAGCAGTCATTCCCCACTCTTGAGATCACATTTTACTGGTAGAAATAGACAAGTAGACATATAATAACCATCAAAAAAAACACAAATATGTAATGAAGAAAAGCAAATGGGGGCAACACAAAAGATGGTTCTGTTTCTCAAGCAGAAAGGGCAAGAACATTCCTGGCACATAACTAGAGAAATTGGAGTCCTACAACGAGGATTTCAGACATTTTCTTGATGACTTGGCATCTGTTCTCACTCCCTATTGCCTTAACTCACTGCACGCCCCCTACACACACACACAGACACACACAGAGAAGCATGGTATAGGTAATTTAGATATTAGCTGAGTTTGTTAACTACATAATCATCTGACACACACATTGTAAAGTGAATTGGTTTCTTATTTAGCTTGGTTTGAAGGCCATGCTTATATACTTTGTAGACAAGCCTTTAGGTACAGGGGCCTCTCTCCTGAACATTGTGAACCCTTTCAAGTTCTTGTTTGGAGAATTAATTGAAACTCATTTTTGACACAATTATTAGTAGCCTACACAATAAACTACCATCCTTACCCTGAACAAAATATATGTAAGCTGCTATCAAAGACGTAAAAGGTAGAGCACCAAGAGTCTACAGAAGGAAGAGTCACATCTTAAGCATAGAAAGCATAGAAAGAACATTGCATTTGGATAATGATTTTTCTGATCAAATTTGTTGCAGACAGACAGAAGACAGAATTAGATCAGTAGTGAGTTTACAGAGTAGCATTAACGATGAGAAAGGAATTGAATCCACAAATGTCACTTTGGAGAGAGGAAGCAGGATGTATATGTCCTCTCTTAATAGATTAATTAGGATAAACTAAACAGCATGTTCAGAAAGTTTATAGGATTGGCAAATAATGTTTTGGTAAGGTCATTATAAGCCATTCAGTGGCTATTATGATGGTAATTTACAGCCGTGACAATTGTCTAGACAAGGAAATTAAGACATTACTGGTTCCAATTTTAATTTGAAACAAAGCTAACCATATCATATTAAGTGTCCTGGTCTTGTGGCCTCTAGCCACTGGCTGCAAATGTTAAACTCATTTGCTGTTTTTCCCAGAACAGCTAACAGGACTGGGCAGAGGCAGGAGAAAGGAGTCAATTGTAAAGATATTTGGATTCAAGAAAAAAGACTCAGGGAAGAAGAAAGATCCTTCCTGCACAGCAATGTTATCCAACCAGCAGGGTTCTCAGACTGCCTGATAGTGAAGAACATCCCATAAACAGCCTCCCATAAGAGGTTTAGGTGTGTCTCTTTGAAGAGAGGCCACAGCTGAGCACAAGACTCTGTTTCTTCTGCCGTTATGACTTAAACTTAAAGCAAGGTGGAGGGTAGTGATCTTAATGAATAAGAGAGAAAATAGAAGGGGAAAACCCATTACTGTGAGCAGGACCTGGTAGGACAGTTCCTCAAGATCACAGTTAGGGGTAAAGGATTGTTAGACCTGCTACTCATTTGCATTTGATAGCAAGTGAACCACAAGTAGTTTTCCTACTGAAGTTTTATTACACTCTCTAAGGCATTACTTCTTAACATTTCTCTGTTGGTCCTGCTACAGTAGATACCAGGTCACTGTTAGAGGTGGAATGTTTTGGAATCCCCCTTAGGGTATGCTGTCAAGTTCTACCCATAGCCTCACCTCTTCCCCAGGGGCTACCTCTTCCCCAGTGTCCTGGCTTGGAGAGAGCAATGTGAGGTTTGGATAGGGTTGTGTCTTCTCCTAAGACCTTGGCCAAGACACTCTATTCTGCTTGCCTTCAGTTTCTTTATCTGTAAAAGGAGGAAGGTAAACTTATACCTTCAAAATTCTATGGTTTTAGATGCCCCTTCCATATGAAATCAATTCTTCAATTCCTTTAAAATCAATAAAACATAAATATATAATTAGAGATACTTACATATTTATCTATAAACATATTATATATAATAAAATGTTTATACATAATAAAACAAATAATGTCAATCTATATGTAAGTATTTTACATACAGAGCATAGCACACATTTACTATATACACAAGATATATTCTCATAGGGGTTTTTCAGTCTCTAAATAGCCCATACAAAATACTTTTAGGTCAGTACAAAGTTATTTTCACTTTCTCAGAATCAAAAGGTGGAAAAACCTCCTGCCACACAGTAGCCTGCTCCTGACTCAGGCTGGTATTTGGCCATGGGAAACCTTTGACTGAATAGGAACCAACATCTGAAACGTGCTGTCTCCGCAGAAATGGCCTCAGACATGGCGATGAGATAAACCATGTTTTCTCTCACTTGTCCACTTTAGCCCTCTCTTTTTTGGGCACCAACCTGCTTCCCCAGCCTTCCTGGCCACCTACAGGACCTGCCCCAGATCTGCCATCTTCTGATTCTCCATCACACTCTCTCTTCTAGAAGGTTCTTCCTCTACCTCACCCATTGAAAGTTGACCCTGGCAGCAGCAAACCACGGTGCTTCCATTAGACACCAACAGAAGCCAAGTCATAGTGCTAGACCAAGAATCAAAGGGATAAAAAATGTTCTGAGGCTGAGGTTCTGTCATCCCAACTGGAAGAGGAAGTGTGGCTACAATGGTAGGTAAGGTATCTTCCAACTGTATAATTCTAGGACAAATCAGTCCACATCAATGCAAAATAGAACATATAAAATTTAACTGTAGCCTTCTAGGGACTATTACCCAGCCAGTGTTAATAATTCAGAGTGAATATTTCAGGCACGTGGGCTTTTCTGCTTCCACTGACGTTATATTCTCTTGCCAGCTGCCTATTTCTCAAATTGCCTGTAGGAAGCCATAGGAGTCTGAACCGCACTATGCAACCAGGCTATTCACGCAGAAACGGAACAGAGCCTACTTCTGAGTGGGGGGATGGGGGTGTGGCAATTTTACTTCCTCCTTCTGAAGACCAGAGAAGATTTCTGCTCCACCTGGCGAATTCTATATCCTTTTGGACTTCTTAAATATTGCTCCTGGAATTGACTGTCATTTATATACTGAGAGGAAAAATCTGCCAAAATGATTTGATTATTCAAATGCTTTAAAGAATCATTAAAATACTGACCCTGTGGGATGAAAGGAGCCTCCCCGCGCTTACTTGATACCTTCCCTCCTGCGGTCTTTGACACATTTGCTAGACAGCCTCAGCCTTTCAACGGGAACTAGATGTTTGAACTGTCCGAACAAATGGAAAACACTTACTCTTCACTCTTTGCCAAACTCCAAATCTAAAATTGCCTCAGTGAAATTACCCTCTCATGTCTAAATGTGATAAGAGTGACCAAGGTCTTGAAATATACAAGGAACTGACTCAAGAACAGAAACACTATTATTTCATTTACCACGTATCTCTTGAGATTTGTAAAGCCGTGTAGGCAGTTGTCTGTCTTATAAACTTTGCATCCATTCAAATCAAATCTCATCCACAGAGAAGGCAGGTATTGGTTGCTTATTAGTTAGAATAGTCTAGTACCTTCATTTATTAGAGCGCCGCTCCTTCAAAAAATTAAAACACTCAAACAGTATGTCATTGCTTAAAATCTTAACTCCCGAAATTGTATCTTTAACAGTAATTGTAAATATATATCTAAGAGTTAATGATCATTTTCTAAATGCTACGTCTGGGTTAAGATTAGCTTTGTCCATATTACTTCATTTATCTTCAAAACAACCTGATGAAGCAAGAACTAGTATGACTTGGTGAAGATGAAAAACGGGCTCAGGTCACAAAGCTGGTTAGTCAGTTAGTTAGAATCCCGATCCTTGACAATAGACTACCTGATGGATTACCAGTCCTTCAAAAGTGTCCTTATTATCCAGCCTAATTTTTTTCCACATGTCCCCATTGGCATTTCATGACTGGAGGACCCAGAAGTCCTGTAACTCATCTCTCCAACTCCATGCTGTAACCTATTTCACAGTCTCCCCTGATCTTCCTACAGTGTTGATTTCATTCTACACCTGTTACATTCACTCCTGTAAGCCAGTCCTTTGGAAAAAACCCAAATTCACACACTCTTCGCATTCAGACCCCATGTGCCAACAGATCTTACTATTTCCAGGTAAAAATACTGAGTAAGCTTCTTTCTTCTTTACCAAAATCACATTCCAAGACTCAGTGCATACTCCTCTCCCAGTTTGAGATCCCCTTCCTTCTGCACTGGCCAAGGTTCTCAATTCCTACTTCCTCCAAGAAGCTTTCCACATAATTTAGCAGTTAGATTACACTTTTGGGACTCATTTTTATACTAGACCAGGAAAATAATCTCTGCTTCAGTAGAAAGACCACAGGGCTTGGAATCCAGAGACCTATGCTGAAATCCTAGTTTTTGTAATTTATGTATTACCTTGTAGCCTCAGGGTTTGCATTTATGATGTAGAGTCATTACTCTCTGTGTCACAGGATTACTATAAGGATTAAAATGACATTATGAATACACACATATGTATGTGTGTGCCATATATATATGACATACACATGAATATATGTATGTATATATGCTTTTGTACACACACAATAGTTTTGAAAACTATAAAATGCTCTAAAGAGGTAAAGAAGCATTGCTGTGTTTTTTATTTCTTTTCAGCGTAACAGTATTCATTGTTTTTGCACCACACCCAGTGCTCCATGCAATCCGTGCCCTCTCTAGTACTCACCACCTGGTTCCCCCAACCTCCCACCCCCCGCCCCTTCAGACCCCTCAG
>NW_019154099.1:54117721-54191401 GCF_002288905.1 Enhydra lutris kenyoni
TTTCCCTCAACTCCCTTCTCCTCTCCATCTCCCCTTGTCCTCCATGCTATTTGTTATGCTCCACAAATAAGTGAAACCATATGATAACTGACTCTCTCTACTTGACTTATTTCACTCAGCATAATCACTTCCAGTTCCATCCATGTTGCTACAAAAGTTGGGTATTCATCCTTTCTGATGGAGGCATAATACTCCATAGTGTATATGGACTACATCTTCCTTATCCATTTGTCTGTTGAAGGGCATCTTGGTTCTTTCCACAGTTTGGTGACCGTGGCCATTGCTGCTATAAACATTGGGGTACAGATGGCTTTTCTTTTCACTACATCTGTATCTTTGGGGTAAATACCCAGTAGTGCATTGCTGTATGTTAACTGGTATGTAGAGATAGAGATAGAGAGATCGATCTTAGATTCCTAGAGGGTAGCAACCTTCTTTGTTGCTATTGTTTTCAGGTTCTAGCGTAAGGTTATATAAAGAATGCTCAGCAAATACTTGAATAAGAATTTTTCTAAGACCCTAGGGAGAAATCACTATTCCCATATTACACATTAGAAGTATGTAAAGGCTAGGGCACCTGGGTGGCTCAGTGGGTTGGGCCTCTGCCTTCGGCTCAGGTCATGATCTCAGGGTCCTGGGATCGAGGCCCGCATTGGGCTCTCTGCTCAGCGGGGAGCCTGCTTTCTCCTCTCTCTCTATGCCTGCCTCTCTGCCTGCTTGTGATCTCTCTCTCTCTGTTTCAAATAAATAGATAAAATCTTTATAAAAAAAAAAAAAGAAAAGAAAAAGAAGTATGTAAAGGCTAAAGTAGCACATCAGTGACCAGTCAACCATTCGTCCATGGCAAATGTGGATCTAATTCTCACATGAGTTGTGTTTTTTTTTTTTTTTTTCCCAACCAGGCTCTTCTGTCAGCTTTCCCTTGATGAATCGGACTTCATTTTTAATAATGACATTCAGAGAATGTACTTGCTGTTTGTGGATAGCACCAAGTGGGTGGAGTGTCAACTACATTTGGAGGGTGTCACGGCAATTCAAAACAATCCTGACAACTTGAAGATGTGGGCACATATAAACAACAGCGTTGAGAAGACCATGCATTAAAAAAAAAAAAAATTAATGTTTTCTTTGAGTCTCCTCAAAAATGTTTAAAACGTGACCACTGAAATTTCAGATCCAGCGGACAATCTCCATGTTAGTAAATACTACTTAGGAACATTTGACTTCCCTATTTTTAAATCCTCCAACTTGAAAAACACAGAGAATATGGAGATGTTTGGAAGGGAATAATAGCCAAACCTAATGGATTAGTAAACTATGTCATCGAACATCACAGTTCACAGGAAAAAAAGAGTGTCTAATTGTACAGAAAAATAAAATCAGCTACCATCTTTTCCATATCCTTCCAGAAGCCTCTCTATATATAATTCCATGATCTTTTCTTTTAAGTATTTTTCAGTGTTATTTATTTATTTGAGAGAGTGAGCGAGCATGGGCAGTGAAGAGGTAGAAGAAGAGGGAGTAGCAGGCTCCCTGCTCCCCTACTGGGGGCTTAATCATGGCCTTCCATGCCAGGACCCTGAGATCATGACCTGAGCCAAAGGCAGACTGCTTAACTGCCTGAACCACCCCAGGCACCTCTAATTCCATGATTTTAAGTCCTCAATTGTATCACTGAACAACCTTTCCAGGACAGACAATGAAATCTCTTTTGAACACATGCAACTGATGTTTAGCTAGAGCTTAGAGGATGCTACACGGATGGTCCGGAGGCTGAATGATGAGTGACCACGCATGATTCATTAGACAAAGTGGGAAAGAGAGTGGTGAAAAAAACACTTAAAAAAAATTAAGCTGGCATGGTTGTGATCTTGAAGCTGAAGAGAAGACTGGGGGACAAGGATCCAAAGAGAGGTGAGGATTGGAAACAAGTAGCACTTTCCTATTTCCGTCACTGGGGGAAGACAGTAACAGCTGTCCCTCCTCTGAGCCAGTGAACCTGGAAAGGTGATCACGGTCCCTTTATGCGCAGTTAGTCCAAAGAGCACACGCATAGGCAGATATTGACCAGCGGGGCCATGTGGATGCTGGTAAGACTTGCTCTCATTCAGCTATGAGGAAAGGAGTCTTGTTAGCAATAAGCAATTTATGATATTTCATATGGGTTCTGGGAATGTGATGTGTGAGGGTGACAGCCAGGGGGCAGAAGGAGGAATTTTAGAAGTTCTAGAATGAACACTAGCCTGTTGTTAATATTACATAGAAAACATTCTTTCTATGCCACACTATATTCAACTGTATTGGGGAAAAAAATCCTTTATAGCTGTTTCCCAGAATTAAGCTTTATTACCCTAGCAGTTTGGCCCTTGCGGACTTTACAACCATTCTAGTAAGGGCAAACTCATCTTGGAAAAAGTCTGACCCCAGTGTTTTTAGAGTTACTGTTTTTCACTTGTAGTATCAGTGACATCCTTAAACAACAGATAATCTGGCAAAATCTCCATTTCTGAATTCATGGCACTACCCTGACACTGGCACCAAAAGGACTCAGAGTCAGAATAGTGCAATGCTGGTATTTTTTTCAGGTATGGCCCCAAGTTATCTGAGAGGTGCAGAATGAAGAAAAGAGCCAATGGGCCTCTTTGTCAGAGCTTTGGAAGGCAGTACTCACCCAAACGTTACTGCAGGCATCCCTGAATGCCTTCAATCTCAATATAGCTAGTTAATAACCTGATAAGGATTTCCTTAAGTGTATCCAAAGCTGAGATAGAGCAGGTACAGGAGGCCCTATTCCAGCGTGCTTACAAGAGAGCTGCCACCAGAATAAACCTAAGCACCAAGCAAATTCTGCTTCAGTCTGATATGGTGACGCACATGCATTTTCCTTCGCTTTAATAGCAACATATTTGCCTTCTCAATTCTGTTTTGTGTAAGTGAGTACTGTAAAAATCACTTCGCATTTCCCAAGAATGTATCAACAACTAATGCAGTGAGGCAGCCCCCAAAAGGTCTGGGTTGTGACAAAAAAAAAAAAAATCTTTTACATATATATTTATAAATCCTAAATTGGATGATGTATATGCAATGTTTTGGTATAATTTTCATAATAAATAATAAAATCCTGAATAACTCTGGGAAGATATCAAAGCAAATACAGAGTTGCCTCTGGAGAAAGACACTGGGTGACTTTTGTCACATACTTGAGTTTCAATTTATTAGCGTGCCTCTATTACCTCTGAAAATATATAATTCATTGATTTGCATAAAGAATGAAACCAATGAGAGAACATTAATGAAATTAAATCATATTTATTATACTTCTCAAATCTCATATGCTTATATTAAAAAAACAAAATTCTCCTGAAATAATTCATTTTAAACATTTTTCTACTTTGCTTCATGAAATAATTTTTTTCTTATGGAATTAGGTTGCAACTCCTTATTTTTTTCCCTCCCAATTAACACAAGTTTTTATACCAATTTGTGAATATAATCTAACTTAATGTGACCATTTGCCCCTCCTCCATTAAATTTTATACAATTGGAAACAACTGCTAATTAATGCTTAATTGTCACCTACTGTGCACTTTTCTCTTAATTAGATAACTTAAATAGGTATCTTCTGTCAGAACAGCCAGCTTAAACTGTGTACAGTGGAAAAGATCATAGAGTCAGGTACTGTAGAAGGATGAGCCTTGCAGAACATGGGTTTCGAGTGTGTGCTCCAGTCAAAACTTTTCAATTAGAACAGGGCAAATTGAGTCAATGGTAACAGTAGCAAAAGTGTGGTTGGACTCAGCTTTCAAATTTATCAGGTTCTAAAGGACTGAGGTAAAGTAGGGAGGGAGGTAGGTACCTTTGTGCTTAGCTGTTGCACTACATATGGCTGTCCCCAAATAGCTTTGCTTAGCTATTTCCTTCCATTTTCTCAGGAGATAGGCACCCTTCCCACACACCATCCCAGGGTCCCATATCTTAGTTAAGATTTGGACTGGATGAACTGAACAACCTCACCCCCCACCTCCAGCACAACCACCACCTCCTGGGCGCTGCCTCACTTTAGTGGTCAGGAAATCATAGGAACATATGAATCGTGATAGAACAAGTTGGGCATGGCACCATCCATTTGGTTGGTGTAGCTTCAATTATTTTTTATTCTTCTGGGGGAGAGGTGTCTTTATGATAAAACTGAGGGCAGGAAAGGGACAAATATATATATATTTTTTTTAATTTTTTTTATTTATTTGACAGACAGAGATCACAAGTAGGCAGAGAGGCAGGCAGAGAGAGAGAGGAGGAAGCAGGCTCCCCGCTGAGCAGAGAGCCCGATGCGGGGCTCGATCCCAGGACCCTGGGATCATGACCTGAGCCAAAGGCAGAGGCTTTAACCCACTGAGCCACCCAGGTGCTCCGGGACAAATATATTTTTAACATAACAAAGGCACCGGTTGTATCACAAGGTGTGCAATTAAAGTCATGTTAACATGAGGCAATAAGATAGATAATATAGGCATGTCCTACAGAAAACAAATAAAGGTCTAAGTATAAGGAAAGTTGGTTTTTGCATTTCATGGGTAAACTGATGCAAATCAGATTAGGAGTATTCACTTCCTCTGCACACACTCACTCTGGCCCCATTGTGAAGACGGGAACAGAATAGCTTTCTTCCCTTCTGCTTATGGAGCCAGCAGAAATCCAGAGAAAGGCTTTGGCTTGTGCCATTGGTCTACATGTCTTTGTGTGCATGCAAGTGCACGTGTGCTAACTTGAGCTTTTAAACCTCTGAACATTGGTCTTCCCATCTATAAAATGGGTATTTTCTCTAATAGTGACCTTACAGAACTTATGGAATGACTAAATGAGAAGCTGAGTGTGAAATGCTTGGCAGGAAACATAAAAACTTTTACTATTATCACAGCTAATGAAAAGTACCTAGGGATACTGCACATAAACATTATACATTATTTACATATAACATATCGTGCTGTGATGGGTACAAAGTATCATATATGGTCCCTGATCTCAATTTGTCTTCAAAGTGTAGGGAGGGAGGAATTTATAAGACACAGCAAGAAACTGGTGACTTGGGCTTTATTTTCCAGAGAGAAAAAGTCTCCCCACATGGGTGGTTCTGGATTGGAAACTTATCTTCAGAAAGAAAGAGAATGTTACCACCTCTTCCCCAAGTAAGTTGTGAGACATAAGGAGACCTTCAGAAACAATCCACCTAAAGTCCTCCCATGGCCCAGTGAGTCTATTAAAAAACCGAAGAACATATCCCAAATGGGAAGTAGAAAGTGGGTACATAGCAAGCTGAGACTAGCACACTCATGCTGGAGACAGTGAGTGTTACCCCCACTAGGCTATCTTGCTGGATCTCCATGGATAACTCCCTCAAACTTTGCTTCTCCCTACAAGTAGCTGAAGAACTTATCTGTGGCTACTACAAGAGTTACAGCATAAACTCATCTAGGTGTTAGAATTTAAATAAGGCATCTAACTAATTCACACCAGTAAAAATTCAAGATATGTAGACACACACACAAACACACACGTGACTATATGCGTTTATTTTTTCAAAGAGGGTGTTACTAGACCAAGAGAATTCATATTTTCTGTCAGTTCAGATAGTGTGGAAGAAATATTCAGGGCATTGTGTCATCTTTCACTACACCACAAATTACCTCAATGTCAATAATTCATGAAAGCTGTATATGATAAATGTTCAGAAACATATCTCCAATACTTTGGATTCACATTTTCCTAATTCAGTTAATGTGAAGACTTCTAAGATGCCCTCTTATACCTCTTAAGTCTCTAAACCGGAGAAAATTGTCAGAAGATGATCACCAAAGAAAGCAAGCAAACTGACCTCTTTCCAGACTACTATGATTATCCAAAAAATGGGGGGAGGCAGGCTTCAAATTATTTTAGTAACCTTCTCCAAAATAAATGGAGATTCAAAATAACTGGAAAACATTTGGGCTGGAATTAAAATAATAAGGGCAATATTTGGCAATATTCTTCCCTAAGAAAGAAAAGAGTGTCCAGTTTTATAAAGACTTAGATAGTGCTCATAGACCTAGAAAAAATTTTCTTTGGTGGGATTGTGCCTTTGCCTTTTGGAGAAGAAAAATATCTTTTTCTGTTGTCTCCACAAAGGACTCTCAGTTCACTGAAACTTGAATTTCTGAGATAAGTTCCAAGCTGAGTGTATCATTTGAACAACATAAAAGCAATCCCTCCTCACGCAGCTGGTCAACACAGGGCCACTGAGAAGCAGCGCTGGTGGACAGTCAACAGGAGAAAGACAAGAATCACTGCACTTCAATCCTTTCTCCTCATTCAGCATCCAACACACCATCAGAAACCAAGCCTGGCAAGCACTCTGAGATTCTGGAACTGGTAGGACACGAATCAAGGATCATTCACTTAAAAATAAAATGCCTGGATGTGCAAAAGTGTCTTTATTTTTTTGCATGCTATTTTCTTGTCAGGACATGACGTCACTCTCCAATAAAAAGTCATTTAAGCTTTTAAAAATATACATATTAGCAGATCACACACTCCTATCAGTTGGGCTTGTCAATATCATAAATATCATGAACACAACAGATGGAAATGGCATAAACAGCAAAATTCTGCATTATTCATGAACTGTAGTGAGCTTTTCCCCAGGCTCCATGCTACTGAGGAGTAAGTGTATGTGTGTATATGTTCCCTGTTTGAAATGGAGTCTTAAACAACAACATAGCTTTTATTCGGGCTTTTTACATTTGAAGTTTGTTAAATTATTAAGTTTGAGCAGAAAGCACACTCCAGTTTATCCTACTTCTCGTATCAGAATGAAAACGTGCAATCCAAGACATAACCAAAATAATTTTGGACATTAGGAAAACATCAAGGAGAGTATTTATTAAGGGTGGGTCATATTTTCAAGAGCTGTCCTCCTGTTGAATAGAGATATTTCAGACCATGAACACTGCAAAAAAAATACTACCAGAAATAACCACAATCAATGACATAAGCCCACTGTATCATTTCCACCCAAAATACAGTGATTTTTTTACTTCCTTCTGCGGAGTCACACCCTTGAAGTGCAAGTTAAGGATTGTATGTTCTGCAATGGGTTTCCTGAGAACAGACTCGGAGACAGAGAGGCAAGGGGAGCTGGAACAACGTTCCCAGAAGCATACCTGCGAGGATAGGAGAAAGGCAGGACAAAAAACAAGCCCTGCATATGGTAACTCCGGAAGCCTCAGGTCCCTTCTAAAGAGGGTCTGGAGCTGGGATGACCCTGCAGATGTGCCCCAAGTGAAGCATGGTTTGGTACCTCTGCACCAGCTGGACACAAGCAGCTGCTCTGCAGGCTTGACTTTGGGCCAGCCAGTTCCTGGTGGCGGACTACAATTCCCACTGAGGCGTACAGTCGTGAGCCCTCAGTGGCCCATGCTGACAGCCCCTGAGGTGGGTGTTTCTGATCAGAAGAAGCTATCTAAAATGAACAGTACAGTATCACCTACAAAGGGGATTTTTCCTTATAATAAGCACCACATCAGAGGTCAAGTGATAGCAATCTTGATTCATACTTATATTTTTCTGAAGATTTTATCTATTTATTTATTCATTTATTTGAAAGAAAGAGAGAGAGAGAGCACAAGCAGGCAGAAGGAGAGGGACAAGCAGACTCCCCGCTGAGCAAGAGCCTGACCTTGGGGCTCCATTCCAGGACCCTGGGATCATGACCTGAGCTGAAGGCAGTACCTTCAGTGACTGAGCCACCCTGGCGCCCCTTGATTCAACCTTTTAAGACCTAAGATACTTTTTAAGGATGCCTGACCAATGAACAAGAGTCTACTAATCAAGAGACAATAAATTTTTTTTTTAAATAAATAAAAGGAAGAGAGGAAGGATAAATACATCTTTTCATATCAACTCATTTATGTGAACAAGTGCTCTCAGCACTTCAAAGTATAAAAATGAGAATTGACACTGGACTTTTTCTCATTCTAGCAATAAGTAAGTTTTACCCTAGACACACGAACTGATTGAGATTTTCTAAAGCCCCTTCCATTTCATTAAGATGCTCGTTTTAATATAACTTGAGTTTTTATGTTTACTAATTATCAAATCTATAAATTATGTTGTTTTGATCAGTAATTCTAATGAGAACTCAATTTAGAAAAATATGTTTTTAAGTGATATAACACTGTTATTACAGAAAGTTATGAAAGCCTGAAGAACAGGAGTGTTTCAAGCATTGATGTGCTACTTTTGGTTCTGCAAGGGAAGTTAAATGGAAATAGGAGTTCGTGGAGGAAAAAAAGTAATAGAAAATTTCTATATGTCAAAGCAGGGTTTGTTTATAAATTTTTTAAATGGAAAATGGTGATTAACGAATCACTAGTTTCCAGATATGATCATTACTCTAAAAGGAGTACTGTTGTACTTCAATTTTAAAATGAAAATATTTAAAATATATTTAAAAATTATACACTTTACAACTATGATATAAAATTTAGGCTTCATTAGAAAATGTGCAAGGAAGAGACAGATTCTCAAAACTTTTGAGTGAGCAGCACGAGGAAGCAAAAGAATTTAGAGTATGTCCCAACTTTTGGCTACTCATAATTATTTCCCCACAGGCCTGAAACTATTGCTTATGTAGCACCTCAGAACTACTCAATAGAAAGATGTTTAACTAAATGTCCAGGAAGCATTTTAAGAATCCAACTCAGCACAGTAAAGGAGTGAAATCCGATCACATCAAAAACAATGTAGGAGAGACTGTCACTGAAAAATAAAGGCTTTCCAAGGGAGACAAAAATCCAACTGGTCTAAATTAAGAAGGCCAAAGACTGCATTGTATTGAGTTCAAACACTCATACTCAGCTTCTCAACCATGTTGTAAGCCCATTTCGGGGTTTTTTATTGTCATCAGGCAACTCTTGGGTTAGAAGGTGAAGAAGGTCTTGGGGACATGGTGGAGCCCCTGAGAGATGTTGCTGTGAGTAAATACAACCTCCCACCACAGCTAACTACTTTTCATCATTTCTTTTTACTGTCCTGCCTCCCTTCATTTTCTCCTTTTCCTTCTTATAATAGCTCCTCCTTCTACCCTTCCTCTTCCTTCTCTTACACTCTCTCAAGATCCCTATCTCATTAAAAAAGAAATGATTATGATTATACTGCAAAATGAGCAACACAAAAGTCACTCATAATTTTGCCAACATGAGAGACAGATCGGCCAAAGTAAGTTTACAGCAAGAAAGAATATATCAACAACACACCTTGATAAGTCTCTTAGAACCTTACCCATACATATCCCTCAAAAAACTAATTACATATAAACAATATGTGTGTGATTTACCCCCAGCCTTATCTAGTAAAACATCTTAAAAATGCCTTGCAGATTGCATAGCTGTGTGTTCCCCTCATTCTGATCAGAATTTCTATGTCAAAATGATACCTTTGAATTATTTTCCAAGATTGTTTTGGTGCCTGCCATTTTAGCTTGAGACGAATCAGATCTGTAATTCAATTACTTCCAAAATTTTTGAAATCGGGATTACGGAAAAACCGACAATGTTGGCAGATTTTCCCTGCTTAGTACCTCTTTTGCCACTTGGAGTCTGCAAGCCCATGTTACACTCACTGCGTGCCAGGCACCTGCTAGACCCCCAGGATACACAGCTTTCAAATCTTTAAAGTTTAATTTTGTTGAGTAATTTTTCAATGAAATTTGTTTCCTCTTTTAAATGCTAATACCACAAGAGGTTTAAGATCCGCGATGTGACACAGGACGGCTCTTATCCCAGAACAATTGACCGAATGGAGCCAAGAAGCTAGAAGAGAAGCATCTCCGGTGGTCACCAGCTGGGGCTATGTTTTAGACTGGTTTTCATAAAAAGGTTTTTGATTTTTTAGACTTACTTTTGTTATTAATGCTTCTTAGTTCAATTTGACATGCATGTAAATTTGCCCTATTTTTCCTATTTCAATCCTAAATTCCTGTTTTTCATCAAGTCAAACACTCGGATTTTGCTTAGATTTCCTTTCCACAGTTCTCAGATATTTTCTGAGTGAGCATTTAGGGCCCCTTATTTTACAGGTTTTTTTCTTATTAGAGGACATCAGGCGTGAACAGATGGCCCTGACTCCAATTCCCTAACTGGCTCCATAATGCGCCTTCCCAAAGATCAGCCTTTGTGCGTTTTATTACACGCCAGTTCCCACTGACTTTCTTCTCCACAGTTCCAGGCCTCCTCCAAAGCTGTTGTTGTTGTTTATTTAATATCATGTGCTTTTCTTAAACCGCTAATGGAGGTCAATCTGTTTCCCAAGCCAGAGGCCAAGGGAAGGAGTCTCTGGCCCACACAGATTCACTGCACACAGTCAAGTCTAAAATGCAATAGCCCTGAAATTTACCGAAAGAAGCTGGAAGCATCCCTGAGCCTGGATCCCCTCCACCCCCAGCAGAGCTGGGCAGTGCTGCACCCCCTCAGAGTTGGGGTTGCAGAGTTATTTTGGTGTGTGCCTTTCTCTAGTACCAGACCTTTAACCTTCTTGAAGTCACAGGCCATATCTTCCTCGTCTTTCTCTGGACTACTTTAGAGCTACAAGTGAAGTACTCTGGGCACAGCTTTCAGAACATTCACTGAATGAAGAAAACAGCAAATTATGATTCTGACATCATTATTGGATGAACAAGAATGAATTACAAGACAGACCATTGGGAGAAAAAAAAAAACTATCTTCTGCCTCAAAATAAACAGGTATCCTGAAAAGTATAGGTATCACAGCACATGTTAGTGTAGATGAAGCAAGACGGGCTTGTGCCAATACCATGGTGCAAGGCTCTCAAAAAACTGTGCACAGGTAAAAGTCTTAATTGTAAGCAGGTAGAAACCCAGATAAAGTCTGAACCTCCTCTTCCCCCTGCCCCCACAGTGTAAAACACTCTTAGCTTTCCATGAAAGATACAGAAAAGTAAACTGAATACTCCCAGCTGTCAGCTTTTTTTTTTTAACATATTATTTCAATTGCCACTTTCAAAATTATTCAACACCTTGAAGGAAATAGTGACAAAGATGGAGATTTCTTAGAAAAGCTCTCTGAAGAAACCTGCTAAGCAGGAGGCTCATGCCTGCAGCCAGCATTCACCCAGCCTGCTTTGCAATTTTAGGATCAGTATACATTAAATGAAGTGAACCGCCTGGGGAATTCAGCCATTTCCTTTTTTTACGATCAGTATAAATATTAACAGAGTTTATTTCATTTCCATTCAAGAGTACTACATGTTAATACAGAAATCACACCGGGGAAAATATGCATGGAAGTCTTTAGAAACTTGTGCTTAGAAAATAACATCAGTCCTTCTAGAATGTTCCTTTCATTTAAAGCACTGTACATGCCCCGGCTACTGACAGGGCTGGGAATAGGATCAAAATAGCATTTACGTGGTAAGTCCAAGAAATGTCGTGGAGTATATATGTCAAGTTCATTTTCAGGGGGTTTGTGAATAGATTCATCAAGTGACTTTAAAGTGAAGAATCTGTTGGAGTAACTGCCAATAAGCCAAGGACCAAAGGAGAAAGTCCTTTGGAGACCCTGAAATATTATTTATGTTCAATAATTATTGTAGTCATTGTTAATGAAAAGAGCAATAAATCAGGACAACATTAATGAGTAAGAACAGACTCAGCAATTTAAATAGAATCATTCTTATTTGCCTTACCAAACAAGCCACCTCAACAGCATTTGTTTCTGCCTGCCAGTCAAGCCAACTCAAAGAACGCTCCTGTCTCTGGATAAATTTGCAGGTAAGTGAGCTTCTTTAGACTGTACTCATGAAGAACAGCCAATAGTCTTCCCATCTCCTTGAATTTGAAGGCATTTCAGACTATGGAGCCAATAGGCATTGTTCAGGACGTCCCAGCCTCAGGAAGGGCAGAAGCCTTTCACCTGAGACAACCTACAGATGAGAATTCATATCATTACCCAGAGTCAGGTCCTATAGACAAGATGCCCCTCTCTTCAAATGACTCATAAACTGGGAAAAAGGCACTGAGTCCATAACAGTAGAATGGTCTTTAGCCTTGACCTAACCTTTGCCTTTGTTGTCTTGAACTGCACTGAATAACTTCTAAATTTTGACTAGTTGCACTTGGCAAGATTAACGAGTTTGCCTCCTTGGAAAGACCCTTTCACTTTCTCCACCTGCTCATTAATTCCCTTCCTTTGCCATCAGTTATTTACAATCTAATGATGAAGTAATGTCGTTAGAAAAGGTTGTGTTTATTCTGAAGTCATGACTGAGAGTCATTTCGTTGTCTATTTTTCATTCTTAATTGGAGGATCTGATCTACCATTTAAGATTCAGAAGCTTAGTGGGGCGCCAGGGTGGCTCAGTGGGTTAAAGCCTCTGCCTTCGGCTCAGGTCATGATCCCAGGGTCCTGGGGTCAAGCCCCGCATCAGGCTCTCCGCTCAGCAGGGAGCCTGCTTCCTCCTCTCTCTCTCTGCCTGCCTCTCTGCCTACTTGTGATCTCTGTCTGTCAAATAAATAAATAAATAAAATCTTTATTTCAAAAAAAAAAGATTCAGAAGCTTAAAAAATTAGGTTTTCTTTCCTATAAGACATTGGGTAACCCCAAGATGGGTCCACAATCTTCCATAAAATTATGAAAACAAATTGGTCATCACACAGAAAACCTGAGAAAACACCATTATGTTCATTAAGTTCATTCTTCATACTCTGAATATCACTTAGTTTGAGCCCTCAGCACTCCCTGGCGAAGTCAAGTAACCATCTTGAATGGTCTCCTCCCACTAAGCTGTTACTAAGTTCATTATTCATAATGCATTATTTCTAGATCAGGAATTCTCAGCTGGGAGTGTCTTTGTTCCTTTCTCCCCAGGGAACATTTGGCTACTGCTGAAGACAACTTTGATTGTCACAACTAGGGGAATGCTAGTGGCATGTAGCGAGTAGAGGTGAGGGCTATTGTTCAACACCCTACAATGCACAGGACAGCCCCCAAAGAATTCTCCAATGCAAAATGTCAATAGTGTCAAGGTTAAGAAAGTCCCTTCCAGATATTATCTCCTGCCTTCCTTGTTCATATTTATTGTGAAAAAGACTATTTTATTCATCAGCCTGAAGAGTTCCCATAAATCCTGAAAGAATGACTCACTTATAAATAAAGGAGTGGGAAACAGATACACTCTGTGGTGGGAACTGAATGTCACCACCCACATTCTGTGAAGGAGAGGCGTATCACTATTCACTCTTCTAGGAAAATTAAGTTAAAATTTCACAATTTACTTCTTTTTGGTTCATATGCAAATTATAATGTACTAAAAATGGGAGACACTGACAGGTTAATTGCTCCCACTCCTCTGGTCCAGCTGCACAGAACTGATGCTGAGAAATCATGGAGCAGGAAAAGGGCATCAGAGAGGGTCAGCGTGCTCCCTATGGTGGGTGCATCACTGGCACCTTGAGTGTTGAGTTAGAATGACTGATAATATAACACATGTACTTAACCTTCACTGATTTGATTCCAGTTCTTTAACATAGTCTTTTAAGAAGCTGGTACTGCTTTTACTCCATTTTTTCTCTATAATTCTTAAAGATAAAATATAAATCCAACATATGTTTCAGGCATATTGGCTCAGAACTCCAAAAAAAGGTAAAAAGAACTCTCCCAGACAGCCAGGGCTCTCAAATAAAAATCATCTCCAGTCCCCATGCCTGCATTGAGCCTTTCTAGTTACATGATATTTGGCCTTGATATCAAGATTAAACCACCACACATTTATCATAGCCCTTAGTCCCTTCTTCATGGCAAACAACGTATTTAACATCAATGCTACCATGCATGTTTAGGCTATTTACATAATTCTGATTAGAACATTTTTGTGTCTTTGAGATGATGAACTTTTCGAAAGCAAACAGTTTTTGAATCATATAAAACTCTGCTCTTTCAAGCACAAGGTTATATGTACAATACTCAACACATGTTGGTTGACCATTTTTATTTCTGAGGGGAAAGGCAATAGGGATGCTATGTACATTACTTTAGCCACAAGCCTCCTCTTCTAAAAGTGCTGTTTTTATTCATGACTTAGTCTGAGTTGATACTGTAACATGCAAGTTCTTGGTGTAGTTAGAAAAAGAAGGAAAAGTGAGAGATAGAGGTGTGGGTTCCAGATAGATACAGACCTGTGAACGGAAGGCACAAGAGAAGATGAGCTGAGCAGAAGAATATTTACAGAAAGGAGCCAAGACACGAAACAGTGCATAAAGTTAAGGGGTAGGAAGAAGAGAGAAACCATAAAACCTACACAAGTTGGTAGGAGAGGAAAGAGGTATTCGAAAGGCTTGGAGATAAACAGTATTCTCAGGTGCCATGTCAGTCTCTTAATACAAATCCCAAATCTATGATGTGCCTCATTCTAGGCTCTCAGAATAGCTTGGAGGGAAAGTGGAATGAAGCTGAAGAAAATGATAACCATGGAACCAGGCAGAAGAGACACCAATGGTTGCACAACTTGTTAGTCCATAAATTCAAACATGTCACTCAAATCTCTCCAAACCCTATTTTCTCACCTTTAAAATGGGGGCAATTGTGATTACATAAGAGGGTTGAGGTGACATGTGTAAATAATTGGGTGCATTAGCAATGTTCTGTGCAGTGCTTTATCGTCCCAACACAGTACTCTAAGTACCTAATGCAAAACATATTAGTGACAGCAAAGGAAAAATTGGACTATAAACGTTCTTAATCTGATGACAATTTAAAACTTCATGAGCTAACCACTAACTCCCAGAGGGGAAAACATTTTCTGAAGACTTTAAAGCACTAAAATTATATATACAAGTGTCATATATATATATGAGAAAAACTGTTTTCTTCTTGTTTTCTTCCAGGGAAGAAAAACAAGGCACTCTTAAAACCATCATAACAAGACATGTCTGTTTTAAAGAAAACAGAAGTCCTTTACAGAAATTTTCCAAGCCCAATGTCAGTGTTATATCCATTGTGCTAAGAATGCCTCAAGTGATTACTAGCCAAAAAATTATTTGTATATCTTAAGAAACCATGTGTTAAAAATGAGATGAGAAGACATTTCAATGCTCAGGAAATATTATTTCATTCTACCCATGAGTATCAAATAAAAGCTTACTCTGTGTGTTGACATAAGAATTTAAGTTCCCAGAGTAATAATAAACATGAAACTCGAGGAAAGAAAATATTGACTTTACAAAAATAAAGGTAATTCATAAGTAAATCAAAGTCACTCCCCCAACATAGCTCCACAGACAAAGCAACATGCAACCAGCCCCAGAGGATTCAAGGCCTTTGACAGAACCTTATGAGTTAGGACAACCTTGGATGAGGTACCACAATTAGCAGCCTGTGGTTGGTGGGGAGAGAGAGCCACACTCCACACTCACTAGTGGAAGGAGTTAAAGCCTAAAGATAAGGTTCAGGACCAGCTTGACCCAATCATGGTTAGGAAGAGCAGGTCAATACTGCAGGGTTAAAAATGATGTTTAAAAACATGAGCACTTAAAATGGCTTAGCAAATCCTCCTCAGGAGCAAAATTCTGATCCTTTATCAAGGGAGCCCATTCTAACAACCATGTGTTCCATTTTCTTAGTAGCACCATCTGCTTTCCAGCTTTATCAACTCCAGCTTTATCCAATCCTGCAAATGCAGTATCAATTCCTAGAGGAAATCAAGAGCCCCCTGAAGTAAGATCTCTCATCATCAGCTAGAGCTCTACTTAATAAAAAAAAAAAATCATGGGGCACAAAGCAGGATTTCATTCCATCTGATTTTCTCAACAAATACGACTGAGAGCTAGAGCTCTGACCACATCAGAATGGCCCATGACCAAGGGATAGGGCCACATCCACACCTGACTTGCAGTGCGTGAAAGAGCACATCCAAGCATGTGAAATTGGAATTGGAAGTTAGAGAGAAATTTTGGTTTGGAAGTTGTAACTGGAATATGTAGAATTCCTAGTTGAGTTTCAAAGAGCTCAGAATCTTCTGGTTTGTGCAAAGAAATTAAAGGAAAGAAAATATTATATATTGAGAGAAAAATCAAATCACACAGATCTTACATTTATTTTGTGGTAAAAAAGAATCAAGTTAAGCTAGAGTGTTAACTTCAGCCTTCTTTATCTTTTCTTTTCTCTCATACCCCTAGTACCCAGTACCTCCTTTCCTCCCATCCCAAATTACCATCTTGTGTGTTTTCATTCACACCTTTATACTTGCTCATAAAATAATATGTTGGCATATGAGTATGTAGAAATATAAATACGTAGAATGTTTTTTCTCTTTATTTTACAACCCGAGATTATAAATTGATCCTTTCAATCAAGAGCACATTAGTGGATAACTCATTATTTCATCACTGCCTAACATCCCAGTTGCTCTTCTTTTTTGAATTCTCTCTTCCTTCAAAGGAACTGTACTAGTTAGATAAAAGACCATTCCGTTCTATTGTCTTTTGTTGAGTGTTGCTTTATAGACTGACCATACCCAGCACTTCAAAAGTCCTCCCATTGCCTGGAGTCATGGAGACATATGTCTCCTTCATAGTGACTCCTGGCATTGCTCCCTCCATGCAGCCAACAGCCCAGACAGAGAAAAAAGAATTCTTCTTATTTTAGGCCTAGATTCTGATCATGCTCTCCTAGGCTTCTACTGGCGTCTACTGTCAAGTGAGACTGTTCCATGTCAAGTCTTATTAAAATAGGTTGTAGAGTTGAACCTTCTGAACTTGTGGAGGTTGATTGAGAACTTGGATGCATGATGTTCTCAATCATGAAAGAAAAGGGAAATGCTTGTAAGAATTTATAATATTTACTTTTTAATTTTTCCTGGAACTGGAAGATTGGATTACCATTTTGGCGGATGCTCCCCAGCTGTTGAAACTGATATTAAAATACCCCCAATTTATATATCTCAAGTCCCAATTCACAAATCACAGCTCTGGATTCCATAAAATAGCTCCAGCACCATGATTAAAATTCACAGCCAAGAATGGCAATTAAAAAGCAAAAGATTTCTTTTTTGCTAAACCTGAGCCATGTTCAGAGCATCTCAAGAAATATTTGTCAAACCTAATCCCAGGACATTACTTGTATTTTATAGCTTGGCTATAGCTTAAATTAACTTTTTTTCACAATAGTATTGCTATAAATAATAATCATACAGAAACTACGAATGCATAACTTCTGGCAAGTGACCTTACAATCCTGTGTTTTCATTTTCCTTTCCGTAAAATCTAAAAGTTGGATGAGAATCAAATTTCTAAAATATCTTCATAATCTGTCTTTTTGATCTAAACTTCCAAAGTCATATAACCCAGCACAGCATAGAGAAAGATATCTTTACCTGCAGAGTAATTGTAATAATTCTCCTAACAAAAATATGTGGCTACGTTTGTCATTTAAGAAGATAAATAAAGTGTTTTCAATTCAGAATCCAGATAGATTCCAAAGAAAAATCTCTAAATAAACCCCACTTTCTGCCATCAGCAGGATAACTCTAGATCTGCACATAAAATCCAACATTGGTTATTTTATGTAGTCCACGCTAAAAAACAGACACAGAAATATAAGGAAGAGAGAGCTATGTCTTTGGAAATTTCAAAACATTAAGTGTATTTTTACTTACGGTATTTGCCAAAACACAGTTCAAGTAGCTAGACATGGTTCATATATTGCTATATCCCTCCTGTTTCGGCTTCCCAGCCTAATGCATAAAAGTATAACATTTGATCATATTCTTGTTCTAAAACACAGCAGAATTTTTCAAGGTAAAAAGCGCATTTTGTAGGTTGTTGTAACTTGGCACTAAGAGGCACATCGCCCAGTGTTTGCAGCCACCATTTACTAACGTGCTTTCTTCACTGAGATCACAGCCTGCACACAGCCCACAGCACGAGGGTATACACACCAACGCCACGCCACTGTTCATGCATGGAGTGAGAGAGGGAGCTCTGGGCCGAAACTTGCTTGCTGGTCTCCCAACTTAGCTTTTTGTTAGCTGTATAATCTTGGACAAATCACTTAATCTCTCTGACATTTCTGCCCCTTCTGTAAAACAAGGAAATGCACGGGCATATGAGTATCGAGGAACGGCAGTGAAAGTGAAGGCAGTTTAAGAACACTCTGTAAATGGGTTACAGCAGCATTAACATTCACCATGCTAGGAAGAGAGCACGCTTACCTCAGATTCTGTGAATTTTCCCATGAGCCCTTAGTCTTGAATGTCCAACTAAACTCTAGATAATCCAGCAATGCAAGCAATTAAGGAACAGATTTTTACAAATGCATCCATATCATTTTTTATTAACATATAATGTATTATTGGTTTCAAAGGTACAGGCTTGTGATTCATCAGTCTTATATAATACCCAATGCTCATTACATCATACACCGCCCTTAATGTCCAT
The DNA here is from genome assembly GCF_002288905.1 of Enhydra lutris kenyoni. Lineage (NCBI taxonomy): Eukaryota > Metazoa > Chordata > Mammalia > Carnivora > Mustelidae > Enhydra > Enhydra lutris. Next base: position 54,136,204 of record NW_019154099.1, read on the forward strand.
CACCCAATTACCCCATCCCTGTACCCTCCTCCCCTCCAGCAACCCTCACCTTGTTTCCTATTATTAAAATCTCTTATGGTTTGTTTCCCTCTCTGGTTTCATCCCGTTTTATTTTTTCCTCTCTTCCCCTATGATCCTCTGTTTTGTTTCTTAAATTCCACATCCACGTTCATATGGTTTTGAGCAAAACTGCATCATAAAGATCATAATTACCAGAAAAGAACAAAGTGTAGAGTTAAAATGATTTTTTTCAGGTAGAAATTTTATAAAAGAAATCAGAAATCACAGTCACTTAATGATACCAATAACAAAGGAGGAATGTTAAACTTTTTACAATGTAGTTCTTAAAAGTAAAAGAACAAGTTTGTTGAGAGACTAAGCCTAAACTCATTCCCTACAACTGCTTTGAGCTCTGATCCCAAAGGGACAAGCTAGAGCCCTGTCCTCAAGAAGCTGAGAATCTAAACAGGAAGGGCACAAATCTCTCCATGAGTCAAAAGAAAACTACATCACAGAAACTGATGCATGACCATTTCAACCTTTCAGCATCCATCCTTCAGTGCCAGGTTGATGGGGATGATATCTCACGGAGATATCTCATCAGGAAAATGTATTTTAAATTAAAATGTGACCCTACATTCTTTGAATTAACATATAATTTGTAAGGAGGTGGAATGAAAGTCATAATGGAACTTCAAGTGCAAATGTAGAATGATGGGGTAATAAAAAATGTTAAATTCTTCAACTATTATTCAGCTCATATCATTGTTGAATTTTTCCAACTAGAACACAAGATTCTTAAAGGTAGCATGTTTGTTCTTTGTTCTCTGTACCCCTGCTCCTACCTAGAATGTATTTGGCATCTAATAAATAACTGTTGACTGTCTATACTAACTGCTTAATTGTGGAGGCACTAGGGATTTTTATCACTGATTCAGAGATTTTCAGGAGGCAGAAATGGCTTGTCTTTATCTTTAGCAATAATGCTTTTTGAAGCTCAACCATAAACAGGAAAATTATAGGGTTGATTGCAGATTTCCAAAGCCTTCCCACCCCATACCAATAGTCTTCGGGTACTACAAAGTTCAGTTACACTCAGAGCACAGGACATAGTAAATAGTCCTGTTGGTAAAATGGTAGGTATATAATAAATGTTCAATGACTTCCTTAGCTTCATTTCCCTGAGTCTCCCTGGGACTTTGTTTACACTTACGTAATGACCTGGGACTTTTGCTGTTACTCCACTTATGCTATTTAGCACCTAGTCTTATACATGCCATTTCTTCCCGGAAGATTGCTAGACCTTTTAGCAGGTTCATTTTATATTCAATACTTCATTTTATGGCATTAGTACAGTGTGCGGCACATACATGGTCAACAAATACTTGTTCAGCAAAGTATACAGTTTTGAAAAGGAAAAGCATTGTTTAAAAGCTACATATTGCCATCTGCTACCCAATTAAGAAATTCTGACCAGTAGTTTGCCAGCCCCAATTTAATTACCTCCAGCAGCCATAATGTCCTGAGACAGACCTGGTCATTGGAGAATTCTCTTCTGAGCTAAAATCGTACTCCTATCTCCTGCTCTACTGGCTCTCTTTGTTAAGAGAAAGGCTGACCAGCTTCTTTTACTATTTCTAGAGGATGTTCTTTTCCAAATATAGGTCAGCAAGATGTTTCTTCCCGAGAGTAATTGCTCAGTTTCCTTGAGTAGTCTTTGAAGTATATGGTCTCTGGATCAATGACCAACTTGGTCATTTCTCCAAACACTCCTCGAATCAATGTCCTCCCTGAAATACATCAGAAAGGAACACTGCCCTTTTCTAGGTACTGATTATATATTGAAATGCAGGCACAAGCCCTCCATTAACACAGTCCAAGACCCAACTTAGGAAAAATAGAAGAAATAGATTTAAACCACATTGTAGGAGGTTATTTAGAAATTGGCTTTCAATAGATGTCTTTCATTGCTTATCAGGATGCTATCTGGGTCAATTAAACTATCCTGGAATATGCTAGGTTTCACTTTATTTAAAACCTCATTTCCTACAGTTCCAAATATAGGTTTCAAATTATCTAGAGAAAAACCACCCTAGAAAAATGCTAAAGCCACACATAACACCTTTACCAAAATTCAGTATGGGTGAGGGTAAGGGTATACAGGAGACCACTTTACTAAAAGGTGACTAACACAGTGCAGGCAATATCAGTAGCCAGATAGAGAGGTGAGTATTTGGCTGGAGGCAGAGGGCAGTGTATGGGAACAGGAGCTTGTCAGTGCAAGAGTGGTAACTGTCACCACTATTGCACATCCAAAAGGAACCAGAATTATCAACAGTTTTTGTAACTTCCAAATTAAATCTGCTTTCAGTGCTGACCCTGAGACCACAGTTAGTACTCTTCACAGCTTTGTGGTTTAAATATCTTTAAGAAGGAATAGAATTTGTTAGGATCTCTCATCTAAATTGGGTATGATCATTTTACTCTGCTTTTTTCTTTGAACGGAGTGGCCATCATCTATAATGGATATGGCTTTCAAAAGCATTTTCCCCTATTGTAAAAACATTTTTTAAATCACTAGGGTCTTGTCTTATCTATTTAATCTACTCTCATAATTCACATATATCCTGTTTCAATCTCCATCATCTATCCTACATTTTGCATTTATAGTTCACCAACATAACATATAAAATGTTCTACTTTTGAATATATTATAATAAATTTTTTGACTTTTCATTATGTTGTAAATGATAGAATCATATAATGGTAATGAGAACTCGCACTGAGCTACAGGTGAATCAGGATGCTGACAGGTGAGATTCCAGTCTTGAAAGGCACTTCAATTTTATCATCTGGATTCTCTTTTCCTATATAAACATATTGAAATGATATTGAAATAATAAAAATATTGGTTATATAATGTTATGAAAATTATTTTCATCCCATGACTTTGCCCCATTAACAGAAAAAACTAGTTCTAAAATGTATCTCCAAAAACATTTTCATGCATTAGTTGTATTGAAACAGACCTTGAACTGAAACATGCTCTCTCCTGGGTCATATTAACGGGCTCTAGAAAGCTTGAAGGGAAATTCCAGATTAAAGGTTTTTAGTATTATGGAAATATTATTTCAGAAAAACTTCTACAATATTATCTCTATAGGAGAGCTCATTATCTAAATAAGAAATTCTTTTAATTGTACTGTGTTAAGGGTTATTGGGGTATTAACCCTTTCATGCACCATCATATGATATTTGATTGTTTCTATGAATTAATAGATTTCATTTATCATTTCCACAGTTTGTCCCTGGACAAAGAGAAAGCAACATTCAGGGTTCTTCCCAACTGAAATGGAGACAAAAACAATCTTTAAAAAGCACCAAGAATTGCTGAAGGCAGTATTTCTAGACGACACCTTATGTTATGTGTACCAAATAGACTTTCAACTATTAGGTAAGCTGCTTTAAATATCTTCACATCTCTAAGTCTAACCAAATGGTACATTGCATACAATATATTTCCATCAAATATAAGACATAATATAGCTACTCAAAAACTAGCTATAGCTTTATCCCTTTGAATAAATACCTTAAGGATCAATAATTAAGACTATCTTAAAAGATGCTCTGGAGAGGAAATGTTTTAGCTCAATTTTGGCATGTTCATCTCCTAGTGACGATTTTTTATGCTATGTTCCATGTCCTCAGTTACTTATAACTGAATATTTATAGCTTCCATTGTTTCCCACTCCCTAATGTCCATACAGAAAAGTAACAAACTCTTTAACACATTCTCATCTAAGTTGATTGCTTTACATCTGCAACTTACCGCTGAGCAGCAAACCTTTCACTCTCTAATTGATTCCCTTTCTTCACAGAAATGTTCCAAATATCTTTCTGCTTTCCATTCCAAATTCAGCCCCAATTCCCAGCAGAAGAGCTGGCTCTTACATCGCTGGAGAGTAAGAAGCCCTTCTGAGGGTAACAGTGGCAGTAACAGTGGCAACATCCTCAATCGCACACTGCCCCCAATATCTGCCCACTTTCCTCTTGACTGAGGAAGACTTCCTCAGCCCATGGGCAAGCATTTCAAGCCTGAAGAGTCTTCCTGAAATCTTGCCTCCCACTGAGTCCCTGTACTTCGATATCCTGCTGTCCAACATTATCTTTCTAGACGCAGTAACTCTCACCTCTGTTTTTCACTGCACGCTCATTCAGGGGTGGACCAGATAACTCAGGACAAGCTAACACTTTCATTCCCTTTAGTTCACGATTTCCAAGGAGACAACTTCCCATTCATGCAAGCTGCATGCTTTTCTGTCAGTGCAAAATAAGAGATTTCTTTCACACACTCAACCTATGCTACTGTTAACTGATTTATAAGTGTCTTTCATCTGGCACTTTCTCAATCCCCTCTAAGTAATATTAGTCTCTTAGAGTACACACTAAGGATAGAAGTAAATTACAGATGAAAAAACTGATTCCAAAAAGTCTAAAATTTCTTTTTAACTTTGATGTCAACAAAATACGTCCTTTTTTGGTTTTCTCTTGCTATTTTATAAACCAGGCTACTTTTTGGAGGCAAAAGGAAATTAATTAACATTTAGATAATAAAGTAAATCATGCTTTCCTTGAAAACAACATTCTGCCATGCATTTCTTTGGTTATAGAACTTACAAACTCTGCCTAGCAACTTCCATCAGCTGTCACCAGGATAGTCTCTGAGTTGGGCTGCAGCCCCATATTTACACCTTTCGGCTTGGGGTGGCAGCTAGAAGAGTGTCATTACACGGCCAAAGGAAGTCCCTGTGGAATCCACAGATTAGGTCCTATTGACTTCTCGTAGATTATGCAAGGGCTCACATGTCTTTGAGTTTCCACAAATGATAGCACATCAGGAAGCCACCCGGCCAGCCCACTCCTTGCCACGCCTTCACACACTGCATCTGACTTTACATTCTGTATCACTATAGCTAGTTGGTAAAAGTTGGGCTCGGCAGCAGGCAGTTGCAGAGTAGATTTTCAACCTAATGTAGTCATTTATTAGCTAGATGACATGATGATTTCATGAAAATGTTTAACTTTTCCATGCCTCAGTTTGCTCAATGGAAAAAAATGAGTTAATAGTGAATCCTAACGTATTGGGTTATTATAAGGATTAGAGTCAATGCCCCAGACACCAAGGAAGGTCTCAATGAATAATAACTAGTTTTCTTACTTTTAAATTCATTATCCTGCTGATCAGTGAAAACTATTCTTGTCATTGTCTATCAATGTCCATTCTGATATTCTCTTACTTCTTATCCTATTTGATTTGTTTTACAACATGTAGAATTTTGGAATGCGGTATTTTTGAACGTTCTTTAACATTTCAGCTTTGATACTTCAGCAATAATCCTTCCTCCTGGTTTTTCTCATTTTGCAAGTTCTATCTTCATCCCTGAAATGTACTTATTCCTTAAGTTTTTGTTCGTGGTCTTTTCCTTCTCTTTGTACCTGAGCCTATCCCTTTAGGCAAAATCATCCACTCTCCAGCTTATAATTACTACTGGGATTCAGATAATTCACAAACCTATGCCTGCCAGCCCACTTCAACCAAATATTTATTTCCAACACTTTCAGCACATTTCCTCATAAGTAGCTACCAGAATTAAATTTATAATTTTAACTAAATGTCTTACCTTCAGTCCTCTAGCCCGTGCTCAACCTTCTCTTGTTTCTTCATCCCCTACCTTGGTTAATGGTACCAACTTTCGCCCTAGATATCCAAGCCAGGAACAAGGAGATCTTATTTAACTCCTTATTGGCACTTCAGAGCCAATTCTCTCTCTGCATTCCCAGACTCTATCATTTCAAGTTCCTGGGGCTTGTTTTGCAGCCTTACACTCTGTGTCTTCCTAAAATTGAGCTCTGGTCATCCTCTACTCCCCAGTTTACTAACATTTAACAGATTGTCATTTTTCTCAGAGTAAAGTCTACATTATTCTAATACCCATTCAAGGCCTTCTACTATCTCCTTCTACTTTCCATTCCATCTACCATGAAACCCACATGTGTATCCCTCCAGGCTGCTCCTTGCACTCTCTTGCCCCATGGAATTTTGCCTTTGCTATTTGTTAGTTTGGCATGTTCTAGGCCGTCCACCTTCAAGGGGAGATCTGCTTATTCATTCCTCAATGCACTGTCCAAATGTCTAGTTTCTGGTAAGCTTCTTTTCCAGCCAAAATTAATCACACAAACTTGAGGTGTTTGCCAGTTTTTGTATTTTTTATATGGTGTGTTCTTCCACTACCTTGCAATCTCTTTGAGGGCAAAAATATACCTTATATTTTTTTTTTGTCTCCCTTGTCCCTGTCCCCAGTATCTATCACAATGTCTGATAGGTAGTCCATATTCATGTTTGGCAAACACAATCACAAATCCATGCCACCATGATTACTGGTCTGCATCACACAAATCTATCCACATCACTCATACATCTGCCTCCAACTGAAACATTTTACTAATCCTTGTCTATTAATAAAATTATATTACTTATCTTCTGCCTTCCCAAAAGGACTTGCTGTGACCTAGAATAATATACGGGTAATATAAAAACATTAAGTACTGAAAAATAAGGGAAAAAGTACTAAAAAATAAGAGTCATCAATGAAGGGGATGTGAAAATCTAGGATTCTGCCCACTGTGCTCCCAGAGTAACAGGTGGGTGCTTTCTTGTCTTGGGTGCCATTCAATCAAGCACACATGCCATCTGGCATCTTGTCTGCTGAGCTACGTAAACCACCCGCCTTTGTTTTACATCATATATTGCATGCACCACAATTTTGACTCACAGACACTTCCAGATTTCTTTATTTGAAATATGCTCACAAGGGGAAACTTTGCATATGACACTCTCCATTGCTCATTGAGTAACAGCCAACTTTTTTTTTTAGAATTAAAAATTTTTTTTTTACAGCCAACTTTTCTTATTGAATGTTTCTGTTGACTGACATTCTCGTTCACATTTACTGACTGCAAAATGAAAACATGGAAACATACTTTTTTGTTGTTGCTTCCTTATGGCAGTTTTTCCTACTTCAAAGATTTGTTTTTGTCAAAAACAAATAATGTTAACTTTATCCTACTGTAGTTATCCTCAGGTGTGTTAGACAATTTTACTTCTTTACCAACACAAATATGTTTGCTAGTTGTTCAACAGGAGCCTTAGATATTAAGGTTTAAAAATTAAGATTCATCACCAAGTAGCTAGGGTGCCACTTGGGAAATGGTGAAGGTGAACTAAACAGAATTCTAAGTCACTTAAAGTCCCAATATTTTCCTATTCTGACACTGAGGTATTAATTGCATGACTTATGTGACTAAAGAAGGTTCAGATTAGAATTGCCTAATTAACATTTTCCTGGGATTGAAAACAATCCCAGTAATTTTTTTTTTAATTTTCCTGGGATTGAAAACAATCTCTATCCATCTATTTGTCTAACCATCCATCTGTCGTACTCTATTATCCTAACAGTATCTATCATGATTGATCCTTTCCTATGCGCCAGGCCCTCTGTTAAGTTTTTTGTTAATATTACTCGATTTCATCCTTAAAGTAGCCTAGTAGGTTAGCTATTGTAACTCCCACTTTACAGATAAGAAAACTGAGGCTTAGCTAAGTTAAGAAACCTCCCATGATCACACAGTCAATAAAGTGTTAAATGTGGAGATTTCTGTCTCGGGTTTTACTGACTCTAAAAGTGTGCTCTGAATAGCTCTGCCTCCTGCCTTCTAAACATAGCACACCTGTGTCCTGTGCATGCCGAATATTAAAATATGAAACCTCCTCCTCCGTCATTAAATCTATTCTTAAGAACGGTCTCAAATATATTTTGGGTTGATTTAAAAATGATATTCTCAAGAATTTGATACTGAATTGGATCTTCTCTCCTCCACAGACTTCCTTCCTGTATCCCTTTATTTCTTACCCTTCTTGTCTTTGAGGAAGAAAAAACCCTGCTTCTCTTGGTTCCACTCTGAATGGTGAGAGCCATCCGAGTCCAGACTATCCTGAAGCCCAGGAGACTTAGGAGCCCATGCTGCTGGGAGTTCCCACTCCAGCGGATTAATGGGTTTTATGGATGTTCTTTGTTTGCTAGAGACAAAAATCTTAATGATATGAAGGTCTACTGTACTCATTTCAATGGAAACACAAAACCCACAAAAGTACGTAGCACTAATAACGTGCAGGGCTCCATGAGGGCCATTTCACAGGACTTCTCTGACTTCATCACAAGGACAAGCTAATGGCTTAAGAATGACTTCTCTTTTCACAGGTGGCGTGAAGGTAAGGGAAGGATGGATAAAGAGGATGTGAGCTGGTACTTTGTGGTCCCTGTCCAGATTCCTTCCACTCGGTAACATTAGGCATAAAAGAGTCTAAAGCTGTGATTGATCAGGATTTACTGACAAGCCACTGTCTTTTCCTGAAAACACATGGCTCTCTTGGCTTAGGAGAAACCACTCCCCTGGCTTTTCTCCTCTCTCTCTACTGACTCCTTCTCAGCCTCCTTTTCTGGATTCTCTTTCTTTATACAATCTCAGGGCTCCTCAGGACATGGTCACAGTGTATATAGTAAGCTCTGCACTTCCCACACCTACATGTGTGGTTGCAAATGGCCCTGATAGGAGACTTTGGGCTCAATAAAAACAGGAGCCTTAATTCCCAAATGGTCAGATGAACTTGGGTTTTGCCAGTAGACATTGGAGGTAAACTTGGGTGAACTGTTTGCATATGCTGTGCGTGGATTAATCACATGAGAAAAAATGTTGAGTAGCCTTCAGTTATTCAATAGTATTTACCTATCTGTTCTAGACATTGTATTAATCACTGATAAACAAAGATCACTGAGATAAAGACTTTGTCTTTAAAAATAAGTCATAGTCTAATAGAGGATAAAATCAAGTAAACATCTATAAATCAAAATAGAAAGAGTCCAATAATAAAGCTCTAGTAAAAGTATATTGGGAACACAAAAGACAAAGTGATTCATTTCCAAGAACCCCACCTCCAGCCCCACCTAGTCCAACCTCCACTGTTGGGGAGTAAGTCTCAGGAGGCTTCAGAGGATGTGACTCAAGGGGCTCTTGTAGGCAGTAACAAGTGGAAGTGGTGAGAGCCATTCAAGAAGAAAGCGGTGTGCACACACTTTATTAATATTTCTATTATTGGTTTAGTTGGTTTAGAAACGGTTTCTGTCAGTTATTCCTGAAAGCCTTTAACTTCTCTTTTGATACTGAGTGAGCAGATGGGAGAAATCAGAGCATTTATTTACAATCCACTAGAATACTTACAGAGAGCCCTGGGGGGGGGGAAGGCAGTAATATAAGCTGAAGTTAATTAAATAAATGTATAGAGATGACTAAAGCCAGATTATAGAAATATCTTACTAATATTCAAACCAAGTTGTGGGGGGAGGGAGGTGTCCCTATCCAGCTGGGGAAGAAACAGACTTAGAGAGGTAGAGTGACTTACTCAAGGTCTCAGAAACATTAAGTGGCAGGAATCTGACCTTGGATATCTTGATTAAAAATATATGCTTTCTGCTAAATTATTTTCCTTCTTCTTTTCTTCCAAAATACTATATTTTGTTGTCCTCCAACCAGTGAACCAAGTTGTCACTGAATATATTTGACTCTGTCTCCCTCTCTCAGATTCAAGTATAAAGGGAGTGGAATATATGGATCCCTCTTGAAAAGTCTTGAGTTTTAAGTTGACGGCCAAAAAACTGTTTACATGGAATGGGAGACTACAAATGAACAGTTTACCAAGGTCAAGCTTTCCTTCCTAAAACAAGCAGCCCACATTGCATTTTCATCTATTTCTTTAAAATTTTGGCACACTGTGAAAGAAGAAAAATATTCTTGATGAATAGCAATGCCAGGAGGTGAGGTGGCTACAAGAAGGAGCTAGAAATGTTTAGAAATGAGAAGAATTTGAAGCAGAGCAAAAGGCAGAGTTTAAGGTTGGGGTAGAGGGGTTGGGGGTAGAGAAGGAGGAGAACATCTCCATACACAAAAGTGAAGAACTATAATGCATAATGCTTAAGGTTTATAGATATCCTAATCATGCTGCTGTGGAATTAAACATTCACTAATTGACAATCCAACCAAAGATAGCATATGCTGTATCCTTCTCCCTGCTATGATCTAGTCCAAGGGCTATTTCATGACTGATGAGAATCTGCTGAAGAAAGAGCATGGAGTAAGGTCTCAACAATCCAGTGAAGTTAAGAGGACAGACTCTGAATACAGATACCCAGCTCTACCCCTTTTTGGCTATAAAATGCTTAGCAGATTACCAAAGTTCTACCTAAACTCTGTTCCTCCATCTGCAAGACAGTGAATATGACAGAAGTTCCTGATTCACAGGGTAATTGCGAGGACAAAATAAAAGAATGCATGCAAAAAACACCAGCACATAGTAAAAGTTCAATACACATTATGATTGTATTCAGTTGTTACTAATTGTGATTGAAAGCCATGTCCTGAGATTAGTACATAAACTATGTCCTACTGAAGTGTGCTATGATTTATATGGGGAATTCATCCTTTCCTGCCTCTCTTTGATATTCAATAGAGAGAAAGGCATACTACTATCAATATGAGAATGAACAAATGAAGCCCACAACCTTACCTCAAAGTATCCAGAAGTCACATATTATGACTAAATGGAACAAAGCTCGGGAGAGTTAACACTAACTGTTTAAATTGTTTTTATTTTAACCTTTAAATGATTAAAAGCAGCAAGAAAAGATCACACTGAATATATTGAGCTACCAGCTAACGAGGAACATGAAAATTAAAATATTTCTTCATATTCACATCAATATCAACTTTACCTAAATAGTAAGTTGCAATTTTATATATCAAGATACCACAGAAATTTAAAAATAAGTAGTACTAGGTGAACACTTCATGACAATTATATCTAATTAGACTTTACTGGAATAAAAACTACCACAGCCATAATGTGCTATTTTCAGAGACTGTTTGCAAATATCACTCTGAACCCTTCTCTTTTATTTTGACATATAGAAATAAAGCAAAATTATGAATAACGAACAAGTTGATTTTATATGCCAAAATATAGAAACTGCAAATCCAAGTCATGAGAGCAATTTGACCTACTCTTGATTCCCTAATGCATGCAATCTATATTTTAACATATATTTGGTCACAAAAATGAACATGACACGATCTCCTTTTAGTTTCTCAATTTTGCTTTTCTTTTATAATCACTTCATTTTCTTTTTAAGGTGGAGGAGAGACAGAGGGGGAGAGAGAGAATCTTAAGCAGACTCCATGCCCACTGTGGAGCCCGAAACAGGGCTTGATTTCATGACCCTGAGATCATGACCTGAGCAGAAATCAAGAATCAGATGCTTAACTGAATGAGCCACGTAGGCATCCCTTTAATCACTTTAAAGTTAAGCAATACACAACACACATTAGATGGGAAAAGGTCAAAAATTGCCTTCACACCTGAATATAAGGAAACACTGAATGAAAAACCACTTATGGTTTTAAAAAAGTAAAAGATGGTAATAAAAAAAGTTATTTTACTTAAATATGTGTTCATCATATACTAAGTGAAACAGGAAAGACTTTAACCAAATTATTTTAATGTAAATGGGATCACTGACTCACGAAAACTTAAGAAACTCTACCTACAAGTTATTCCAGAGAAGTACCAGATTGGGAGAGAGTTGTGTGTCTGCCTCTGCAAGTAACCGATGCCATACCCAGGACTTTTTCTGAAGACAATAGGTAGAACTGAAAAATGCTTATACCAACAATGAAGTCCAAACACTCTTTGCTTGGCTTCTAGGATGCTCCTGCCTCTCCTTCCTGACTTTTCGCCTTCTCCTTCGCTGTTTCCTCTCCATTAACACACACTCCCGAGACCTCATTAAGCATCTCCCCATCCCAGTGCCCTAGAGCTATCCTTGACCACATCTTTTTTCTATCCAGACTTATTCTCTTCTTGGTGGTCTCCTCCATTGGATTTAAATACTCTTCAAACCTGTGGCCAGTTGGATCTTCTTCTGAAAACAGAAGACTCATTCTTGGTCCAACTTGGTACAACTACCTACCTCTCATCCCTACCTGGACATCCAACAGACTTAACAATCTTAACGAAACTCTAGATCTTCCCTCTTGTACCTGTTCTTCTGCAGTCCTTCCCATTTTAGTACCTGAAAGCTCTACCCTTCTAGTGGCTTGGGCCAAAACTGCAGATTTAGCTTTCTAAGCTTTAAGCAATTTCTGCTGTCTTTACCTTCAAACCATGGTCCACCCCTCTATCACTGCCATCCTGGTCCAAGCCACTGAATATAGGTCAAACGAATCTCTGCAGCAGTCTCCCAACCTCTGCTCTTGCCTCCTTCAGCAGTCAGAGTGACTCCTCTAAAACATAAGCCAGATGGAGTCATTAAACTGCTAAGACCCCTTCCGAGGCCCCTGTCTCCTTTCAAGTTGCAGCAAGTTCCATAAAATTGACTACAAGGGGGCACCTGGGTGGCTCAGTTGGGTAAGCGTCCAACTCTTGATTTCAGCTCTGGTCATGATCTCAGGGTCTTAAGACGGAGCCTCACGTGGGGCATAAGATTGAGGTTTTAAGATTGAGCCCCATATGAGGCTCTGTTACTGGGTTGGGCATGGAAACTGCTTTAGATTCTCTCTTTCCCTCTGCTCTCCCTCCACAAACATACTTTCTCTCTCTCTTTAAAAGAAAAAAAAATTGGCTACAAGGTGCTCTAGCCTTTTGTTACCTCTCCAATCTCATCATCCCCCCCAGTCTCCTCACCATCAAGTCTGGCCCCAGTATTATCCTTGCTGCTCCTGGCATGTCTACCCTACCGCAGAGCTCTTATACCTGCTGTTCCCTCCACTGGAGTCATCCTTATAGAATCTGTCTTCCCTTCCCTGAAGTCTTAACCCCTCTCACTTTTGCTGGTCCCACCTCCAACCATCCCCTTCCCCTCAGTTGTTTACTCAAGCATTCCTCACCATCTAATACACAATATCATTTCTTAAATTTGGCTTACTTTTTGTCTAGCTTCCACCACTAGAATGAAAGTTCCCTGAGGACAGGGATCTTTGTATGTTCTTTTCACAGCTGTACCCCCAGCACCTATTAAAAAAAAGCCTGACCAAATGAAGAGCTCAAATTACATTGTTGGACAAATGAATGGGCTTAGAAGATCATCTCTAGTTCAACCCCCTTGATTTCCTCCCAGCTGAAGGGGAAGGCAGATGTGAGAGTCTTCTGTAACATCATTCTGCTTTCTTGATTTAGTAGAAAACCTAGTAACTTCAACACAACACTTACTGTTGTTGACATGCAAAAGAATAAAGTCCATGAGAAACTGGGTTCTTGCATCTTTGTTTTGCATCATGCTGACTTTAACGTGTTTTAATTGGTTTCCTGTCAAGTTTTTGAGCACCTATATATAATCATTAACTAAATTATGTACTTCCATTTTGACTACAAAGTAGTAGACAATTTTCCACTTCTATGAGATACCTAGAATAGTCAAACTCAATGAGACAAAAAGTAAAATGGTGGTTGCTGGGGGTGCTCCTTATTTAAAGGAGACAGATTTTCAGTCTGCAAGACTTTGGAAGAGTTCCAGAGAGAGATGGTAGTAATGGTTGCACAGCAATGTGCCTGTACATGTAAAAATTATTAAGATGGTAAATTTTATGTTACATATATTTTAACATAATTAAATACTAAAAAGTTGGTAAGTGATTTTCAGCATTTTTTTAAATGGCAAGGTATTAAAGAGTTCAGAATTATTCTCTCAAGCTCTATACATATTTTACTGACACATACACATATAATATATATCATATATATGTATGTCAGACATATTAAAAGCATATTATTCATAAATTATACCTGATCTTATGAAAGTTGATGGCTTGATATCTCCTCAGTGGTGCACATAAGTTTTAATACACAGAAACTTGGAATCACACTTACTTTCTGTAGATAGTTCAATAGTGTATACAAAAGATTGAGAATCCGTGAAAATTTAAAACACTATTGAGGGGCACCTGGGTGGCTCAGTCTGCTAAGTGTCCAACTCTTGATTTCAGCTCAGGTCATGATCTCAGGGTGGTGAGATCAAGCCCTGCATTGGGCTCCATGCTCAGCCAGGAGTCTGCTTGAGTATTCTCTCTCTCCTTCTCCCTCTGCCCCTCCCTCTGCTTACACCCTCTCTCTCTCAAATAAATTAGTTTTTTAAAAAAATAAAGATAAATAAAACAGTTTTGAGTGAAAGAAATCAAAACCTTTTTTGATTTTGCTCAAAATTAAATCAAGAAGATCAAAAATTTTTGATTCCCATTTTCATGTGTCTCTATGTCAATGATTTAAACATAGAATATGCAGTCCACATTCATTCTGAAAGAAAAGGGGGAGATCTCTCCTGTCCAGTCAAAATCATTTATCATTTGATAATTATCTGACCCATAAATTTAGTTTATATACAAATTCTGTTGTATATATTCCCAGCAAATTTCTGAGACAAAAGTCAAAAAAATTTTGGCAACATTTATTCCCTTGGAAGTTATATTTTTTGATTTATTTATATTTCTTGTAATATTTAATCATGCCAAATAATAACATTTATTAATCATGTAAGATGATAGTAAAATTCCAGCATGTCATTAAAGTTTTACAAATGAATAAATTACAAAATCATGAATAATTCATAGATCTAATCTCCACTCAGCTAACAATATAACCAAATAAAATTATTCACTGATCACCATTGTTACTCAAAGCTTGGTCTGAGGACCAGTAGGACATAGGTGACCTGGGATATTTATTAGATTTGGAGAATCTCAGCTTCCCCCCAGACCTCATTTAATAAGAGCCCCCACAAGATTTGTGTACACATTAAAGTTTAAGAAGGGGAGCACCTGGGTGGCTCAGTGGGTTAAAGCCTCTGCCTTCGGCTCAGGTCATGATCCCAGGGTCCTGGGATGGAGCCCCACATCGGGCTCTCTGCTCAGCAGGGAGCCTGCTTCCTCCTCTCTCTCTGCCTGTCTCACTGCCTACCTGTGATCTCTATCTGTCAAATAAATAAATAAAATATTAAAAAAAAAAAAAGTTTAAGAAGGACCACCCAAGAGATATAGAAAGATATATAATGAAATTTTGACTTTTTAAAAGTGGTCTCCTTACTACTCTTATGACCATAGGGAACATGAATCCAGAAAAGAACATTTGTTTATTTTTCTGATATCTTGATCCCTTATTTCTTAACTAGTAAAGGCCAATTCCTAGAGAAAAGCATGTGTGATTAGGATAACTCAATATTTGGATGTAGGATCCCTGTTTTTAAACATCAGGGTCACCAGGTAGAAATGAAAATAGGGAGAAGTAATTCAGAATGGTCTAAAATAAAGGTTTCTCCAGAAAAAAAATGCTTCAAGAGCCTCAGGAAAAACGCTGCATATAGCAATTAATCCATCAATACTTGCTGACCATTTTCTTTCCCCATCCTTGTAGTAAACATACAAAAAGCCTGACCCAATTGGTTTCAAGAGTAACAATTTGGGTAGAACAGGTCCAACTGCATTGCCCAGGGAAGCCAGACAGTACTGTGAGAGCTTTAAAGTAAGTAGAGCTCTCCTGGGGAATGGGAAGAAGACCTTCACTTCTGGACTGTGCTTGGCCTCCCCCAGCATGGACCATGGCATCCACAACAACTATGTCACCTGCTTAGCACAGGGCTATCCTCCTCTAAAGAAAGAAGCCCTGTAAGATAGAGTTAGAACAGGACTGACACTGAACAAAAAGAAAGCTAGAGAGTAAGAGCATTTTCTTTCAGTCTACCTGTATCAATGGGCACGCAGCATCAACATGGAGAAAGATCCAGAACCCTTACTGGGGCTGCCTATTTACAGCAGACACAGGGACACCTCCTTCACTCTGCCAGACCAAGTCCATCAGTGAGACCAGAGGAAACCGGACTGGTGGACACTGAGTGCTCAGAGGGCCCACCACTCACCTCACCTCCCTGCTGGACAGACATGGGGCTTGGGGCACTGGCCTGTCCTCCATTCCCTGTGCTGCTCTGTGACTGGGATTCCCCTGTATGACCTCACTTGGCAGTCCTCTTCCCAAAGAAGCCTAGAAGAAGGGCTGTAGGCTGCAATCCTGTTGTATGTGGGTGCTCAGCCCCCCACGGCGAAGACTTTTCTCATACTCAGCCTCACCCCTGAGACCTTCCTGCATGTGTTTACCCATACTTAGGGACCCTAGAGACTCATATTGCTCTTTCCCTGAGCACATCAGGAAAAAAATGAGGTGGAATCACTCCATATAGGCCAGTAAAACACAGGCGAGTACAGTTTCCCTACAGAGGGGACTGGGCCCCCAGGGTCTTTCTCCAGCACCAGGAAAAGTCCTGCAGAGATTCTTCGGAAGTAAGTCCAAGGGAATAGTGGTCATTCCTCTTCTGAGCAAGCAGGGCACTGCCACCTCGAGAAGTGGTGAGGGTCACGTTGTAACTTACGTTGAAAGGGAGGGACAACCAGCCGGAGCTAACTGGATGTCAACAGAACCAGTATTTGCACCTATTTCTAAACCGTCTTGAGATTTTCCCCTTTCAGACAAAAGGATTCCAAACCTGACCCAAGATCAAGCAAAACAAACAAACAAAAAAAGTAATATTACCAACAATGTTTAAATTATTTAAGCTTTAAATTAAATATATTTTTAAATTGTCTTCATGCTTTCAAGGTAAAAATTTCACAGTGAAACAGTGAAGAATTAACACCTGAAAACCCTAATCTTCTGTAAATAAACAAACAACTAAAACAACAAATCTCAAACATCTCTTAAAAGAAATGTGTTGAGGGGTGCCTGGGTGGCTCAGTGGGTTCAAGCCTCTGCCTTCAGCTCAGCTCATGATCCGAGGGTCCTGGGATCGAGGCCCACGTCAGGCTCTCTGCTCAGTGGGGAGCCTGCTTCCCTTCCTCTCTCTGCCTGCCTCTCTGCCTGCTTGTGATCTGTCAAATAAATAAATAAAATCTTTAAAAAAAATTAAAAAAAAAATGTGTTGAATTCAACAGCAAAGTATTTTGATTTATAGTTATAGATTCATAGGCAGAACTTTGGACCACGTGTATTGAGAAATCAGTGTGTTGGCATCAACTCTGAACTAGTATTAGGGACACATATTACCTGAGTAATCATGTTTTTAAAATCTACTTAAATTTTAATTATGCAGTTATTTATACTCCTCCCAGATCTAGTTAATTACCATTTATGTGTCTGGCTTGTGCATAATGGGTGACATTTTCTTTATCATCATTAAATTTGTCTCTTAACTAAATTGACATGCTTACTAAATGAAATAATTGAGTCTTAAGAAATTCATATTGTAAAACTGCACCAAGTCAAAACACTGTGAAATATATTGAAGGATTATTCAACAAGAAACTATAACAGCTTTAAGAAAATGAAATAAAGGTTAATCCAATGATTAACAAATGCCAAACTTCAAGATGAAACAGGTTGCAGGCACTTTTCTAGAGACAACTGAAAATGTGTAGAATATGAAGAATATTTCCATCTCCTGTACTATCTTGGAGATCTTGTCTTTCTACCTCTATGTAACTTGGAGAGATGTTTTCTTCCTGGGATGTTATTCTAAATTACAAAAGATGCACATTTCATCAGCATGCTTGGCACTGGATCTTTTTCAGTGAAAATTAATTTACATATCTCATACCTAAATCAGATGATATTTCAGAAAGAAGCTGAAACTTTCTTTGCCTTTCTCTCTAAGAAACATTTATGGACATAGTTTATAATAATGTAAATACTCAAGATTTGTCAGCCTTTATACCTTCACCAGAAGTTCCCCCATATTGTTACAGCCAGAAAGTTAGGTTAAAAACAGATACAAGTGATACAGCCGATAGCCAGGGTCACTGAGTCCTTTTTAGAGCAAGTTGGCAAAATATTTAATTGGAAACTTATCAATGTAATTTAAACTGTTAAAATAACCTAGGAATGCTTTGGGGTGCCTGGGTGGCTCAGTTGGTTAAGCATCTGCCATCGGCTCAGGTCATGATCTCCAGGTCCTGGGATCGAACCCTGTCTACCCTGGCTCAGCGGGGAGTCTGTTTCTCCCTCTCCCTCTGCCACCTGTGTTTGCTCACGTGAACAGTGCTCTCCCTTTGAAATAATTAAATAAAATCTTAAAATAAACAAAAAACCTAAGAATGCTTTTACACGGATTTTCCCTTAGCTCAGTTATGTGTCC
Source organism: Enhydra lutris kenyoni (assembly GCF_002288905.1). NCBI lineage: Eukaryota > Metazoa > Chordata > Mammalia > Carnivora > Mustelidae > Enhydra > Enhydra lutris. The sequence goes on from NW_019154099.1 coordinate 54,154,539, forward strand.
ATGTATCTGGTTTATATCTACACTTAGAATAAAGTGTAAGTTATTGAAAAGAACACCTGAATATAATGTGTACACACACAAACTGTTTTGCTCTTCAGTTTGGCATAGCAGAAAGTGGTGGGATCAAAAGACCATGGAACGGAGAGAACTCTTCATTTCAGCTGAGGGTGGAGAAAAGGTTAAAACCAACTTACTGGTGAAGAAATTGGTAAATTGTAACACCAGGATTCCAGCCCAGGTTTGCCAGGCTGCAAAGCCCTGGGCCAACTATTGCAAAGAATACATTGCTATTACCTGGTTTCTGTGGATTCCTCCCTTCCATCATATTCTGACAAAGTGGGGCTTTTTATTTTCTTTTTCTTTCGGTACATCAGGACGTATGTGAGAGTATTTTTCGAATGAGCTGAAGATAATAGACATTAAGATTCAAGTAATGTTCGGTCTATTAGTGATGCAGAACACTGTTTCTCAAACATGAATCCTGGAAAAAGCATGCAGAGGCTGATTCACTAGGCCTAGGGCGGAGCATCCCAGCAAGAGCCCAGGTGATGCTCATGCTGCGGTCCAAAGGTCACACAGAGCAGCAAAGCTTATGGAAGACTACAACCAAGTTTCCGCTTAGGGATTTGAATGAGGTTACCTTAAATTGCTAAATTGGGTGTAAGCATTTGTAGCACTAGCTGCACATCTAACACAGCAATCGCCTGCAAGCTGAAAAAAAGAGATGAGGGTTATGAGATCAGGTCCTTATCTAAAAGGGGCTCATGGGGCTTCTGGAAATACTCCAGGCAAATGGGCCACTAAACGACCAAGAAAATCTGGACACAGTTTTACCGGGGTCTGTAACTTCTTATTCACTTTTTTTACTGTGATCCCTCCGGCATTATCTTAATTATTTTTTATTCTTCACCCACTCAGAATAGGCTACCATCCAAAAGGAGAAAAAGAAGTTCCTCTCCTCCAACACAAAGTTTAAGAAAAATACCTTTGGAAAAAACAATGTCAGTGGAAGCAGGAAAGTCTTCCAAAAACATGCCATTAGGTTTGAATAATCGAGAATGTAATTTCACAGGGAGAGCACAAAGGATATATTAGTATTTTAGTCTGACTAGAAAAAGACCCTTTCTTTCAAAGGAACACTCCCAGAATGTGCAATTTTACAAGGGAAACTTGAGCACAATGCATTTACCGCTTCTCGGCATAGCCTAGCTCAAGGATATTACCAGAAACTCTGGTGTCTTTCCTGCACCTCCATTACTGTTTTTATCGGCATCACGGGGAGAAAATCCTTCTTACAGATAATATACATAACTTTCAGCAATATTGCGAACAGGCGCTCAGAAGTTACAGATAAAATATCTCTATGTAGAGCGATCTTAACTCTAGACAGAATATAAAGCATATGGCCAACCAAATGCAGTCATTCTGTTATCCCTGCTACTCCCTGCTCTATGAAATCATGCTTTCCTTGGCTCACACATTATATAATAAAGGCTTGTCTTCACCCTGAAAAACACATCTTCCCTTCCTACCTGTCCTATTTAACATTGCCCAACTAAAATAAACATTTTCAGCAAGTTTGAGTGGATATTTGAATCTTTTAAAAATAATAGACCAGTGTTCTTTTGTTTCCCACTACATCTGGTTCCCAGTCTCTTTTGTCACAAAATCGCATCATAGGAAACACAGCCTTTAAGTCCAGCAATGGCAGCCCCAGCTCTCCCCAGCCAGGGGCCATTCTTTAAGTGTTTTGGGGGAAACAGCTACAGGGAAGGCAAATGAGGAAGGCGGGTAAACCGCCCCCCCCCCCCCGCCCCCAGCTCAGAATAATACATGTAAATTCCAGAAGAACTGAATATTCAAACATGGGTAGAAAAATAAAATGAGGAGAAACAATACATTAATGTTTACCCTCTTATTGAGGAAAGTATTACCAATATATATAGAAATAAAATGTTTAAGGTCTGTAACAGGAAAAACATTCTCTTCACAAATTATGAAGAGAAAGATAAACAACCCAATGTTAAAATGAGCAAAAGTTCTGAAAAGATAATTCCCAGAAAAAGGAAAAAAAAAAATGCAAAGGTCTGGCAAACAGGAGTAAAGATTTTCAGTCTTACCAAGAATCAGGATAATACGAATTAAAAGAATTGAAGGCCGTATTTCGCAGCAGATTGATAATAACCTATGGCTGGATGGTTGTAGAGAAAGAGACACTCTTGCATTGCTGGCTAGATCGCTCTCAGGCAGTACAATGCCTGTCATCATTCTTTGCATGAAAGAACGAGCCACACATATGTGTGAGCCATCCCGCAATAAAGGGAGCACGATTCCAAATTCTTTATACTTTTACCCCATAAAAAAGAAATTCTAGGGGTCTCTGGATACCTTCACTTTCCCAGGATTGTCCTGGAATTGTACCCTGTACAATCCAGGCAGTCAAACCTGGCAACCCTGTTCTTTCCTCACCATAAAAGGCCCCTTGAAAAGAAACAACAATCAAGTTAAAAGATGCAGATTTCTTTGTTGACTATCACTCAAAAGGAACTGGGACAACCAACAGAGACAGCTCAGAATCCCCTGGAGTTAGGCTAGAGAGAAAATATCTGTCCACCTGCTTTGCTAATTTGAGCTCAAGAACTTCGACGTGAAGATAGTCTATTTTTTTCGATTATTAAAAAAGTTCTTTCCATGAGTGGGGGCCAACCTGTCCTCCCATTACCTACGGAACAATCCACTTAATGAAGAAGGAAAGTGTTTGTTTGCAGTACAGTGTGGATAGACAAACCACTGGAGACGAGCTTTTGCCAATGAGAAGGCCTAAAGCTCTGATCCAGCAAATAGCTCCTGCCAGGGAGTCTTATTTTTAGTTAGGAAACAATTTTCTACAAGCCATGCAAGTTTTGCTTGCTTTGTATCTAAGATTTAAAGAATCTTTATTCCTGGCAACCTGAAAATGGAAAGTAAACTAAAGGCTATCTTCAGACTTTGAGACCCCAAAGTGGTACAGTAGCTTTTGATAACAGGAAAGCAAACCCTTCTCCCTTCCATTCATTGGCCTTAATTTCAAGTCTAAAGCATTTGTGTAATGAGGATTACTGGAATAACCCAATTTGAGAGTCTAAAATAAAAAGAAATATACATAAAAGATTTGTAAAACTGAATACATAAGTTTTGAGCTCACAGAGGTCCTAACCAGCCCTCCTGCTAGAACCCCCTCTCTTTCTCTAGCATTCCTCAGGCAATAGGGGAAATATCATATTTACATGTTATATTTACATTTCTATTTATATGTTAAATATATGTAACATTTAATATTTAAAGGTGTTTAAATCTGTAACTTTGACAAAAAAACCTGGCTCTACCACAAAGTGACATGGTAGTGTCTCCTCTGCACATACCCACTTTGCACATTTAGCTTTTGTCCTTTTCCCAGTATTTTGCTTGGAAATGTAGTTGTTCAACCAATCTTATCTTTTTAGAGTAACATTCCTTCCAATGTGTGGCAGACTGCTAGCTTTCCCTCAGACTCAGTCCTCTGCTCTTGCCCTGGGCACATGGTGGTGTAGCTAGAGACAGAACCTCTTAGCCTCCTTTGTGGTTGGGCATATTGTGACTAAATTCTTAACTGTGGAGGTGAGTGAAAAATAAATGCCACTTTCACATCTTGTCCATGAGACCTTGGGCATGCATTCCTTCTTTCCCATTTTCTACGAACTAGAGCAGAGATATAACCATGACCCAGCTATAACCATGAATATCAGGACAAACCCCAGAGGAGCTAGAGCAGCAATATCGAAAGAACCTGGGTCTGTGGAGCTAAGGACCCAGCACTAAGCAGTCACAGGAAGTTGGTTGGATTATTACAGAAGAAGAAGTAAATTTCTGTGTTCAAGTGACTATCATTTGGGGTCTTTCTATCATAGCAGCCTCTCCTTTACGTTAACAAAATGAGTGGTAAGATGGGAGGAAGGAAGACCAGCTGTGATTTAAATCCATTGATTACTTGACCACAAATGGCTTTGGGAAGCAAATATATCTTCCTGTAAAATAAAGTATATTGAAAATAACAGTGAAATATGCTGGATCCCATGCAGTGAAGGAAACTATGCCTCAGTCCTGGCAGAGGCTGTGTGGAGGAGTCCTCTACTGCAAACATCCTAGGGTAGTCAAATAGCCTTTCTAAGGAAAAAACACATATGTTTCTATGAACACACATAAGCGCACGAGGAAAATAATGTTCAATGTGTCTGAACCAGGGAACGAAATAACTTCACAATGATAGCCCTTCAAACACATTGTAGAAAAACCACCAATTTGTTCTTATTACATGAAATGTGGAAACTACCAACTATGTCTAATCAATGTCAAAAGAAAAGAAAAGAAAAGCAGTTGCTCCCCCCTTAAGGAAAGGCACAGAGACATTTATTTCACTGTTCCTCAGAAAGCACAACGAGTAGGCAGATCAGCCTTGCATGTGCCCCTTCTCTCAATGATCCCATTGCTTTTTACTACCTGCCTATGCTTGGCTGAGTTATTTAATCATATCTGAAAAACAGACATAATCAGACTTGAATGTCCACTGTTAAAGGTTACTATAGGAATTACTCCAGAAGAGTAACAGAAGTATGTCTTGCCGAGCTTATAGCAATGTTGAGTGTTCTTTACACAACAAAACGATTTTTGTATTTAAATTCAATTAGCCAAGGTATAGTACATTATTAGTTTTTGATATAATGTTCCATCATTCATTAATTGAATATAACAACTTTAAAAAAAAGAATCTGTTAGAAAACACAAAGAACAATTATCAGAAATTTTCTTTCAAGTGTCTCTAGTGAGTCTTCATAAAATGTGGACTGTTTCACCAGAGAAGGGACCATGTGTGTCTTATCCACATTTGGATGACTAGAGCTTACTGAAGGGCCTGACATACAGCAGTCATTCAATAGAATGATTCCTAGATGAAGGAATGAGTTGATTAAATAAATAATGACATCTTGGAAATAGGAAAAGAAATACCCACAATCTCTAACTCAACTACGTTAATATTTTGATATCATTTTTTCTAGCTTTTATTCTTATGGGGCCCTTATGAAAAGAATTATAATAGGATAATATTAACACTTACTGAACACACACTCTTGACTAGAATAAATCAATAACTGACAGCATTACCTCATTTAATAAAACATGTGTTTAATAAACTACATGTGTTAGAGCTTTCTTTTATCCTCAAAAAAACAAAATGGGAATTGGGATATGGATTTAAAGTGTCATTTGATAATATAAATGTGGTCTCTGTTCAACATTCAACAATGAATCCATGTGCAGGAGAGATCCACTGCATCCCATTTAAAAGTATAATAAGGAAAGCATTAATTTAGGAGGTTAAAATCAATTAAAACCAAGTGTCTTCATTTTTCCTACTTACTACCTGAAAAGCTACCTGCAACTGAATATGATATATAAAACATTATTAATATTTTGTTTTATTCCTTTCTTTTTAAAGCAGATTATGTAATAGGTGGACATTAACATTTTCCTTTTGTCCTAGTAAAGTAGTGAGGCACAGAAAGTTCCAGTGACCTTGCCAAGATACCTAGCAGGCTTCAGGAAGAGCTACTCCCAGAATTAATCTCTCCTTAATTTCTAAATCACTGCTTTTGTAACATGACCTCTCATAAATGTTAACAGTGGTCATAATAAATACGAGCACTGAAAAAGCAAAAGACTAGCCAAGTTATAAAGTTGCCATACTACCTTGCAGTCATGATGATGTTGTTAAGATTTCCAAAACCAATTAGTCCTCAAACATTGAACTAACAAAGGAAAGCAAATAATACTTCCCAAATGTATGTGTCAACTTTTTAAATCAAAATGAGTTGGCAAGCACTCGTGTTAATCCACACATGTGCAGAAGCCCTTGAAAAGCACGGGGGTGGGGGGGCAGGCATCAGCAGAGAAGGCAGAACAAATTCAGATACAGAGAAACACAAATCCCGATTACCCATGGGGAAAAGTGAGGACACTTCTGAACCAGGTTTGTGAGACAATTTATGACTGGCCCTCTTATGCTTCAATCTATCAATATTAAATTAGTATATATCACATTCTCAGGGAACTGTAATCAGCATTATGGGATATATATAAAGAAATAGAAAACACTGTCCCTATCATGCACTTCTTTACCAGCTAAAATACAATGAGGAAATGCCACAGACAGGCACTGTTATAGAAGTTTAGAGTACATGTAGCTTCTTTAAGATGTTCAAGATTCAAATAAGAGGAGAAGGGGGAAATAGAGTTAATGTGTTCAGTATGGAAATGCGGAGGCTGGTTTGACTCCAGCAGTGATCAAATACTCAAGAGGGCGAGAGAGAGAGAGAGAGAGAGAGAGAGAGAGAGAGTGAGTCAGAGAGAGAGAGTGAGAGGGAGCACCCTCTCCCTGTCCCCCAATCCCTAAGCATCATTTAGGAAGAGAACCATCCTGGGAAGCTCTTTCACCTCTCTTAAACCCTTTGGTGACAGTAAAGATACAGAAAAGATCTTTTCAGAGTTAGAATGAAGTAACATTTCCCTCTTCCTCCCAGGAAACACCTGAAATGGATCCTAGCTCTGATTACTGTGGGTAAGAAGAGGGGCTCACCATGTCCTTTGAAGATAGACCCAGCATGACCTGTGCTCCCAGGCTTAGCAGGGGTGGGAGGCATAAGTGGTCCCCCCAGACCAGAGAAAAGCCAGATAGGACACCAACCAAGCCTTGGCCCCATCCACATAGACCCCCTTCTGGAAGAGGAGACCTTGGCAGAATGAGGAGAGAGGTATCTTTACCCAAAGTTTGGGAAGAGATCACCTCAGGCAGAAAGAAGCATGTGTCAGTGGAACTGAGGGAGAGGAAGCCTTTGAAAGCACCAGAAGGAGGGAAGGGAAGCTTTAATATGGGCCAAGATGAGAGAAAAGCAGCAGAGCTGGGCCATACCTGTCTTACCTACCCCCTTACCTATACCCAACCCTGTTGGGACATTAAGTGGCAGCTGCCAATAGTGCTGCTGAGCAATGAGAGGACAGCCACCACTTCTCTGGGACTTACAGCATCCAACCTGAACCACACCTGCACTAGAAGTCCAAGACTGAGTTACTGTACTTGTTTAGAAGTGTAATTATACACAGCATACCATACACACGCTTTCTGAAATAAGTCTGTTTTCACTGCAACAATAATTCTGTCACCAGAGAGTGATCGAATATCAGGGCATCCAATACCACCCAAATCTCACCCCCACCAAACATGTAAAGGGATGAATAGGCAAAGTAGAGATGAGTTTTAATCATGAGTTTATACACATGACAGATGTTCATATTATGTTCCTCTCCTAGGGAGCTACAATGCATGTTAACATATTATAAACCCTGAAAAGCCCCACAACAAAGAAGTGTGTCTACTTTGCTATCCGAGTATTTCCCACATTCATTTATCCAAGGAATATTTTTTTCAGAGAACTCTAATTAACATCCACATAATCTAGTACTTCACTGAACAGAGTTTGAGAAACATTTTTCTGGACATTTAGCATATTACTACTGCTCTATTTCCAAAATATATTTTAGAATATTTAATTATTTAATGGTTCATTCTAAAGAATGAGCTATCCAATATTATTCCTTTACTTATAAATGTTACAACAAAATGATAGTTATACTACTTTACTCTGTCATTCTTTGCTTAGTTAATCTCATCAAGAGATTAAACATCCTAAGAGAATTTTCATAATAACTAGAACTTACTCCTATATATGTCAACATTTGAAAATGCCAACCATTAAAAAAAAAAAACTCTGAAAATAATTCAGTGTTTTTATGATTCAGAGTAGTAATTATAAACACGAATGTTATCAACAGTCCTTACCTGGTATAGTATCCCTGCCCTTCGGGACTGTGGAGATGAAGGTAAAAGCCTCCTTCAGGCTGCTGCTTTTGATGACCTGGGTATCTGTCTTAAATAGTCTTTTGTCTCCCCTCTTGCCATCAATTGGTTGGCTCTCACTTGCGGTCAGTAGGCGCTGGATGAAGGCTATTAGCATTTATGGTCCTCCATGGCCTTTGTGAAAGCTTTGTTGGTTACCTGAGAACATTTTCTGTTCACTTGTTGGTTTTTGCTTTTACTCATTTCCAGATTCGATCTCTTTAAAATGTTGGGAAAGAGGATCTCATGACAAAACAGTCTTTCTTTAGTTCTCAGGGCTGCTACATAGAGTTCACAGTTCGTGCACTGCAGTAGGGACAGAGGCCAGGAGGTGAGTGGGGCGAACATCTAGCAGGGGCCAGCCATGGCATCTGGAGCATGTAGAACTTCTCTTTCTCCCTGATTGAGCTCTGCACTCACAGGACTGCACTGGCAGAGGCTACTTTGTCTAGTTCACCCAGGGGCAACTATAGACTGGATGCAGGGACACAGGATGGAGTGGGGGCAACCCAGTAGCCCAATTAGGTGACACTCCCTTCACATGAGTGTTTTTAGACTTCTCTTCCAGCATCCCCCAAATGAGGTTGCCAAAGTGGTCCTACCAAGCCTCATCGATTCCTCAAACAATACCCCCTTTACTGGCAAAATACACCATTATCTAAACATAGCTGATATATTACAGCTACAATATACCCACCCACAAAACTCATTTTCCTTAATCATCTGCTTCTCAGCCTACACAGGTTATGACCTACAAATGGATAAAATTAAGTCAACATAATGCTAGACTGGCCTGGCCACAACTTATTACTGATCCAGACACCTGAATATCTATGAGGCTAATCCAATCTGTCTGGACCATGTTAAAAGAGAAGAGAGCTGGCATTAGGCACAGTCGCAACCAAAGAGAAAAGATGAACCACTTGCCAAATGCAGGTCGCATTGAGAAACGCTAAAGCAGCACACATCCTAAGGGTTGACACGCATTTCTGTGGAGGATGCCACTGTGGTGAGATCTAGCTCTGGTACAGTAAGAAATTCACTAGTTTCAGAAAGAAAAATAACAGTAAATATTTATACCCCCAGCAATAGAGGCCAAGGGTGATCATGTCGATGATAGTGAATTTCTCATTATTTGGAAAAGAATTTCTGATTACATTAATGCCCCCCCAAACAATCCAAAAGTTTTCCAAAATATATCATGGATAGTTGCCCATGGCACAAATCCAGAATCCAAGGTGTATGGGATTGTTCTAAAATTGCCTAAAACTCAGGAGAAAGGCAAAGTCATTAGGGGGTTCCACCAGAGCTCTGGATCAGCCCTGGGGTGACAACTGACTATGAGCACACAGTCTCACGGGCTGAACCAGGATCCTAAAACGCCTCAGCACTGGGTTTGCAGGAGATGCCGGGGGTACTCGGGAACCCCAAATAACATATCACTCCTCAAACCCCAAACCCCAGAAGTTTTCTATTTTATTAAGATTCCCCCAAAGCAGGGATGGCTACAATTCCCCCAGATAGTCTCTATCTGATTCCAGTAGATACCAAACATCTGGTCACAGCTGTTAATACGACTCAGAGTTTCTCAAGAGCAATGCGATTGATATTTGGGGCCAGATAATTCTCTCTGGTGGTGGATTATCTTGTGTGCAGTAGGATGTTTGACACCATGGCCTCTACCCAACAGATTCGTATAGCACTATCCCCCAATTATACAACAACTAAAAATGTCGGCAGACACTGCCAAATATCCCTCAGGAGCAAAATGGCTCCGAGTTCAGAACCATTAGTGTAGCAAAGTCCTGGAGAAAACACAATAAAGACTGCATGTTACTTACCGACCTGCTTTATTTGTTAATTCATTGTTAATAGACTCTTCCAGAAAGCGGCTGGGTGGCACCTCTAAATCACTGATCTTCTGAGATAGTTCCATTTAAATTTACCAAAATAGCTCTAGCTTTGGAACAAGAGTTCAAATTCTAACCCCTTTTATTCTGGTCATTGTTCTCAGTGCTCTGTTTCCATCAATTAGAACAGAATCATTTTGTTCTTGTAAATCAGAAATACAGTGTAGGCCACCCAGAATTTCCCTCTTTCATTGCTGCCTTACTGAGATAGCAAATGATTCTCCTATAATCTATATAACTCCTTTGGCAATTTATTCTGATAAAATTTGAGCAAAATTTGAACTTGAAAGGGACTGAATGAAAAACCAAGACCAAGAAAAAATACAAATGTCTTGTCATCTTTCATTATTAAATATGGTGATAGGAAAAATTTACTGAGCTACTTTCAGGCAATTAAATACACACAGATGTACACAAACACACAACAGAAACAAAAGAAATAAAGCAGTCACCAGGGAAGCAATCCATTTAAGGAATAAATTAGACTTATAAAACAGGAAGGGAAACAGACTATCATGTATAGTCAGTTGTCTTACTAACCCTACAGGCAAGGACATCATCAGAAAGGTCTGATGGGAGCAGATTTACCCTTGCTCATAAATGAGGCAAGATTACAAAGTAATGTAATTTCCTGGATAAGTTGTGAATAAGTAATTATCTCATCAAGGAATTCTGCTTCTGGAGAGCAATTAGATGAAGAAACCTAGCCTTTTCTTTGTCTCAAAAATTCTACTGGGAGACCAAAGGCTACTACTACCCGGTATACTATGTGTCTATTTAGGTTAATCCCACATGACTACAGAAAGGAAAAATACCACCCACTATCACCTAGTTTCTAAAGGACTAGTCTTGTGACTGAGCATGTTCAATTGGAACCGTAACTCAGTACATCAATGCATACCTCCTCTAACTCTCCCACATTAGGGCACCTTTATGAAGCATACTTATTATGGGGCAAATTCTGGCAGAGTGGGTAGGTTTAAGAAAGTAAAATGGGAATTTGACAATAGGAAAAAAATTGATTAGAAAAGTATCCAAGATACTTTTCGGTCTGCCACCCGAGATGAGAACTCAGGTTGGGCATGAGTTTGGCGCTCACCCAAGCTCCAAGTTATTGCAGAGCAGTATTCTGATTTGAGAACGTGACAGAATGGTATGAGGGGTTGGAAGGGAGATAGAAGTTAACCTAGATCACACACATCCAAGAGGCCTTTAAAGAGTAACTAAAGTAGAAGCCAGAATAGAGGTGCCAGTCAAGTCATCAAATTTTGTTGGAATGATGTCCAAACTTCTCTTGGGAAGTACTATATTGGACACTCTAAAGAGTTATCACATCTGGAATTTCCCACATCTAAAGCAGAACTTACATCCTCACAGGATCCACAAGATCTGGTATAAATTACTACACAAATTACTAGCAATTGCTCGTGCTAGAGTATAAGAGAAGCTTAATAATTGGGTGGCATGGCTTGATTTAAAATTAAGGGTTGGTGCTGATAACAGAATATTATTTGATAGAGAATACAGTTTGGCTTTCAGTTATGTTCATGCAATATCAGGGTTCTAAATTAAATTTAGGTAGTTTGAAATAAAATAATAGAACATGAACTGAAAATCTTTTGAAAAGATAAATGATATTTTCCCCCATGAAAGAACATTTATTTGCCTTCATTATTTTAAATGGAATTAATACATTTATGTCTAAATTTAATGATTTGTTTTGAACTTGTTTTCTAAAATATAAGGAAAAGAGAGGATTGGCTTGCATAATAATTGGCATAATAAAGACAGTAAGATAATTGCATAATTAAGGATTGGTTGCCTTAAAATTGATATTTTTTTCTTGACAATAGCAACAAACTAAATGATGGTGAGTATATGCAGTTTACCCAATAGGAAAAAAATGCCCATCAACAGACAGAAATTAAATTGTCAGAATAAAACCATTTTTCTGGAAGTAGATTTTTTTCATTAGTTGTTAGAAGTACATTCTTTCAAAAGTTTACTCATGGATTAGTATTGCCTGATTTTTTTTTTTCACTTTTCCTTTTCACAGGCATGTGCATTTCCCTCTAAACTTCCATTTTTCATAATTGCTTCCACTAGGCCACAAAGAACAGGTAGAGCTTCCTGCAAGAAATACAGGATTTGGGGGGGCGCCTAGATGGCTCAGTCAGTTAAGCCTCCTACTCTTGATTTCAGCTCAGGTTTTCATGATCTTTAGGCCATGAGATGGAGCCGGCATGCTGGGCTCCAGGCTCAGTGGGGAATGTGTTTGGGATTCCCTCTCTCTCCCTTTGTCCCTCCTCCCCTCCTCCCTTTAAATCAATCAATCAATCTAAATAAATAAATAAATAAATACAAGATTTTCCCAACATTACCAGTATGCAGTGTTTCTAGAGAGACCACTTTGAGTCTTCTCAGTTCCTTTCTTCCTCCCTGCTCTTCAAGGAGAGTCAACTGATGTCACTCTTTACTCTAGTTCCTCAGCCAGTTATGCCTATAACTAAAAGCACAGCCACAACCCCAGCCTGTGTACAGACCAGGAGGTGGTAATGCATTTCCTCTGTACCCTCCCCAGAGGTGGGGTCAGGAAGCAGGACAGCCAAGAACCCTGTTTTGCTTTTCATACCCCTTCACCCACTACCAACCCACTGCCCCACCTCACCCCTGTTTGCCCAGTGTGCTGATTCTTTTAGTGATGTTCTCAGCTCACTCTGTCCTACTCCCTTCTAGGACTGCACCTTTACCCTAAATGCTGGCTTGCTTGCCTGGGATACTAACAGCTTGCCTACTGCTTGCCAAGCCCCCCTATTTAGTGGACATCTCCTGCCCCCTTGTACCTTCAGTCTAAGGTGAGGAGTGGGAGCATATGGAAAGAATATGGCAACATATGGCAGCAGATTGGTAACTCCAGCGTGCCCTGAGCCTGAGCCCCTAGAGTGACAGCTGTCTCAATGAATTATTTATTTTACCTATTTTATGCTGTGGATAATGTCAGAGAGACTACACATGAACTCGTGAGAGATGTGCTCTTGGTTTCATGAACTGAATGGAGAATATGAAAGATAACATAAAATTTCAGGATCCATCAAGCAGGTTTGGAACAAATCCCACTGAAGTAAAACTAATGGAAAAACTAAATATAGAATGTTAACACAGAGAGTTTATCCACTGCGATCAATGGATGGGCTTCAGGAAGTCCCTGTGAACCCTGCAACAATACAGGTATAATTTTACCTGTAGATGTACCTTTTTTTGGAGATAACTTTATATTCTCAGAAGACAACATAATCTGAAAAAGTTAGAAGTCATTCTCCTCATTCATCTGATCATTTTATAAATTTTGCTTCCAAAGCACAAAAAGATTATCTTGAAATATAAATATAATTATCCCACTCCCCTATTGAAAAGATTTTAGTAGCTCCTTGCCACTTTCCAGATAAAATCCAAAGCATGACACACTCGGCCTGTGTGGGGATCTGGCCTCAGCCACCTGTCCACGTTCACAGCCCCCTCTCCACGTTCATGCATGCCTTTTGCAGACAGACCAAACACTCATAATTTTACCTCTTTGTGAGCAGATCCCCACCTCCACCCAGGTAACTTTGATAGATCATTGTAGGCTCACCAAGCATCCCTTCCTTTGTAAAACCTTCCTATGGCCTCAAAGTTCCAGCGTCTATTAGGTAACCGTGTTCTTCATTTTGGGAGTAGTGTGTGCATATCTCTCTCATAGCACATATCCCAACCCACTATTAATGTGCATTTTCTTAACTTTGGATTTATCAGTCCTGAGGAAGCCCTACTCATCACCCAGCTCTTTGAAGAACTTTTTGACCCTCATACTCCCCAGACCTAACACAGCTCCTGGAACATTCTAGGTTCTTCATAGATGTTTGTTATACAAATGAACAAACAAATTGAACAAAAACCGATTACAGAATATTAAACATAAGGCCCTGAATATCTTACACAGTCCAAATATTTTATTATATAAATAAACCAGCTCGCCCAAGATGCCATGTAGTTAGAGCCAGAGCAAGGAACCTACTACTGATTCCAATGATATTTCTATCTTTGGTGTCCTAGTGCTTTAGGTCTTTTGCTCTGAAAAAAAAAAAAAAAAAAAAAAAATCAGGAGCGTTTTTTCCTTGCATCTTTTAAAAACATAAAATGTAACTACTGCCTCTGCAGACCTCACCAGATAGTGACAGCTCTTTCTCATCTTTTCTACAAGGATTACTCTCTGCCTGACCCCTTTTCAGAGAATCGCTAATTTGAAAATTGGTTAAGAGTGAACACATCAGTAGAAAAGCCCTTGATCTTCAGTGGAGAGAGAGAGAGGATGAAGAAGTAGGAGGAGAGGAAGGAGAAGTAGAGGAAGAAGAAAAAGAAGAACAACAACAAGAAAAGGAAAACAAGAAGGAAGAAGAAGGATTAGGGGAGGAGGAGAAGAGGAAGAAGAGGAGGAGGAGGAAAGGAAAAGAAGAGGAAGAGGGGAGGAGGGGGAGAGGAGAGAGAGGTAGAAGAAGGAGAAGGAAGAGAGAAGAAGAAAAAGGGAAGAAAAGAATAAGGGAGGGGAGGCAACAGGAGAAGAGACGAAAGGAGAGGACAGAACAACTTTAGGCAAATTTTCTTTAAGACACCAGTTGAAGCCTAATTACCTTTTATATAGAAATTGACATGCAAATTCTCAGTTATTTATATCTCAAGTAAAACCTAAATCTCAAGTTATCTCAAGTACAAAGGAAATTGGAGCACCATTGATCATGGTAATCCAACGATGCTTTCTGAAGAAAGTGCGTTTCAGTATCAAATGAAGACTGAACAAGTGTAGAGCAAAGTGATTCCCTACGGGCATGGTGATGGCCGCAAGCCAGTATGCTGGACTGTCCTGAGCTACTCTGCACTGAGCTTTAATGGCAGTTCCAAGGGGAGTATCACCAGTTCTGGTATGTTTTCATTCCCTCTACAAAACTTCAGTTGCTTCTCTTCTCCAATTCTCTAAAACATACAAATAGGACATGTAAAGATCAAAATATTTTTTCTCCCTCTGTCACACTGGCTGTGGTTTTTTTGCACGAAAAGATGCCAAGAAGTAGAACGGACACCAGATCTAAGAGAATAACCGGCCATATCTGAAAATATTCTGTGAATGCACTGGGTCTTACCCAGAATTTGCAGTGTCCCTGAGGCAGCCTGTCCTCTCTCATCTCCTTGTAGTTACATGTACAGATCCCAATGCTTCTAGTGCTCTTCCTTGCCCCATGCCTCTACTCTGAATAACATCGATTTGACTTCATGCCTCTGCAGAGAAGTTTCTCCCTCAGGAAGCCTCTTCTAACTCCTCAGGAGAAGTGAGAGACCTCCCCCTTCCCCCAAGCCAGGTGCTTCCATAATGCTCACTACAGCCCTTGCCTCTTCCCACACCTCCCTTCCAACACATTGTCTGTTACTCGGGAGCAGAGACTATGTTCACAGGAGATGCTCAAAAACGTCTGAAAAATAGATCATCTAGATTGTTTGACAAATAAAATTCATGCAATTTTATTTTAGATGAGTACCTAGGGAAATGGGGTCACCTCTCAGGAAAAGGGCAAAGGGCTCCTAGGAAGATCCATCAAAACTATCTTACAGGGGACACAGCTAAGCACCAAAAACAAAGCAAATATTCTGCAAAAGGCAAGAGAGGATTTTGAGAAATACTTAAGGAGCTTTACCTTTAGCTTCTTGACTGGTTCAACAAGTTTTAATTCAGCTGGCTGCAGGTTGTAGAGAAAAATTTTTGAGATATTTAAACCCATAGCAGTGATCCCAGTTATAAAGAAAGGGGGGAAAAAAATGAAAGTAAATGAAAACCGATATGAATGCAGCATCTTTAAAGAATAATAAATTAGCTGGGAACAGCATCCAAATAGCAGTTCCCAAGATGTCAGTATGTAATTATAGCTCATCAGTGAATGTCTTGCATATTCCAAAATAACCCGTTACACTACCCTCTTTTCTCCCCAGTTGGCGAAGGAAAGGTAGCAGCAGGCTCAAAAACAAGAGCTATATGGCTCCTTACTAACAAGGGAGACTATCAGCTTTGAGTGTCCAATATTTTCTATTAATACATCACACACAAAGAAATCTGAACACATATTCCTAGAATTCAAATTACCCCAAATGATTTTCAAGGATTTTCATAATGCTTTAGAGACAAAATGGTTTTTCCTGTTGAATTTCAAATAAAGGAAGAGATTATTACTCTAAAATAGAGGGTAACTAACAGGAGTCTTTCTGCCTCTTCCATGTGATTATCCAAAGTCATTCTCAGATCATCCAAAATGAATGGCTTCATTAACGAGCAGGACCAGGACCCATCAAGGGCTAATGCTCGTTTCAGTGCCCTGGTGTTCGATTGCCTGATGCAGCGGGCTCATGTGTTCACTCAGTATCAGCTGGGCCCCGGGAAATTCGGATGGACAAACAGGTCAGCACATTATAAAGCTGATGCTGATCTTCACTATCCCATAGTAGGAAAAAGCTGCTCTTCATTATTAATATTTTATTTTATTTTGCTTATTTATTTTAGAGTGAGACAGCAGGGGAGAAGAGCAGAGGGAGAGGGAGAGAGAATCCCAAGCAGGCTCCATACCTGGCACAGAGCCCAACACAGGGCTCGATCTCAAGACCCCGAGGTCAATACCTGAGCCAAAATCAAGAGTCAGATGCCCTACCAATAAAGCCACCCTTGTGCCCCTGCTTTTAATATTTTAAATACTTAAGATTTAAAACATTTTTAAGATTTTTTTTTAAAAAGATTTTATTTGAGGGAGAGAGAACATGAGCAGAGGGAGGGCAGAGGGAGAGGGAGAAGCCGACTCCCTGCTGGGCAGGGAGCCAGATGCAGGGCTCCATCCCAGGACCCTGGGATCATGACCTGAGCCGAAGGCAGATGCTTAACCAACTGAGCCACCCAGGTGCCCCCATTTTAAGGTTTTTACATTAAAAAATAAACATTTTAAATGCTTAGGATGAAATACTCAGGTTAAACACTCTAAAAATTTTCGAAGTAATTATTTACAATCTAAAATGGAAACAAAAATTCAAAATCATTATTTTCTACCTAATATTTCTTGGAGCACTCTCTCAAGGGATGGAACCCAAATGTTTTACTTTGTGCTCTATGTTCATTGTGTCCCTGTGAGGAGCTAGAGAAAAGGCAAATGGTGAAATCATCCCGACTGTGCAAACCTTCCAGCCTTAAAATGTCTGCACTGGCAGGTGTGTAGATAGTTTTAGATTTGTTTTTTAGATTTGTTTTAGATAGTCTTTAGATAGGCTTCTTATGTTTCCCAACTGGGGTGATTCCTTGTGATAAATTTTTTATGTAAATGTAGCTCTGAGAAATTTTCATGCTAATAAAACATATAATATGTTTTATTAAAACATATAATAATGATTTAATATAGCTACATACAGGCAAAAGCATAGCACCTACTCAGAGGCGGGCAGATGCTGGGCACTGGACTCCCAGAAATAACACATTTTCATTGGAATTTTTATAAACCCCCAATAGTTCTTTTTTCCCTGTATTGTATTGATGTTTTCATTCCATACCATTTTAGGAATCAGTGATTTATTTTTAAACAGAAGATTTGATAGATACTCCTATGAGATTAAGTAGAGTTAATTTATCTTCATTTTATAGATGGGAAGTGGAGCGTGAGCATTGAAAACTTACAGGTATTATGATTTGATGAGCATAACTAAGATTCAGTCCCAAGTGCTTCTGTAATGACACGTTTTCTTCTTCACTCTTCAAACAACATGAGGCGCTCACAATAGCAATAATATTTATTGTACTTGAAGATTAGAGAGATTATAAGATTACCGAATGTCAATATTCTCATTTTATGCCTATTTTTATTAAAACCTACACTTAACAGTCTTTTTTTTTAACTTTATCAGTATTGATAACTTAAAGTCAGTATATTTTCATGGAATCTGTAATATTCTGTTTTTAGATAACAAATATTAGTAAAGATAAAAATTACATAATATTGCTTTGAATTAATGCACTATTGTTAAAATTCAAACTTTTTTTTAAAAAGGTAGCCTAGAGGGAACATCACAATAAACTCTCCTACACAGTGAAATAATTTACTCTCTGGTATATAAAACTAAAGAACCAGGAACGTTTATTGTCATTTAAGAGCAGACCAATAGGAAGCTTTAGCTCAGTTTCCCCAAATTTGTTTGCCTATCAGAACTGCCTGGACGGGTGGGGAGGAGGGCTAGTAAAAACATAACCACAAGCTTCACATCTAGAGATTTTTTTCAGCAGACATGGGGTGATCCTGGCCATCTGGGTTTTTAGAGCTCCCTACATACTTCTTACATACAGCCAGTCTGGAGAACCAACTTTTGGTAGATTGAGACCAAACGAGTTTGGATCACAGGTCTGCCATTTACCAATTATGAGACTTTGCAACAGGCAACTTAGACTAACTGCCATTATCTCATCCATAAAATGGAGGAAAAATACCATTCTAACAAGAGTCTTACTCGGATACGTAGGATAATATATTTTAGCACTGATACCAACAGAAAATTGATGCTCAAAAAAGGTTTACATCCTTTCCCCTCTTTCCTTAAAATTAACATCTACTATTGACATTGAGACATACTTCCTGTTCTCTAACTTGGCAAATATTATGCAGATGCCATTTAAAGCATGAACGTTGACCAAAAACAAAAGCTTTGCCCATTTCAGCTGGTTGAGCTATGTGGACACTAGGCCATCTGTGTTTGTTCTAGGGGAATTCCAGACACTATAAATATATTTAAATAAGCCAAAGTTCAAGGGCCTCACATGGCCCAGTATCACTCAGAGGTCCCACAGAAAGCAACACACTTAAATTAATTTGAGAAGAGAGTTTATAAAAGAATTGACAAGACTCTGGGCAGGGTATATAGAAACCACAAGGGACAGTAACAGTACTCTGGAACTAAAGATGGGGGTCAGAGGGCTGCAACCACACCTGAGCCAAAGGGGTAAGGCAGGGCATGGTTATTCAAACCTGGAGTCACAGGAGCCCCCTTAAATGAACTGTGACTTTGGTCAAAGGAAATGGCTCACCCATGGTGACCCTTCAGCATGACAGTATGAGAAATAAGTCCCTGACCTCTCTCTCTCCCTTGTGCTAGCTGCTTGCTAATGCTCCACAATGGTCAAAGGTCAGGATCAGCCTCCCCACCTCCCAGGGCAGAGTGAAGAAGAGCTGAGAATAGACTGGGGAAAAGCAGAAAAGGGAATCCCGACTAAGTCCTAAGTCATTTCTTTGGTATTACAATGAAACATGGTTCCTCGCCCTAAGTAATTAAAAATAGTTCTAATATTTAGTTACAGCTTTTGAAAGCATTAAAAGAAATCCAATTCATAACCAAAACGCAAATTAAAATGCCTTTTCTCTCTTCCTCTCCATTCATACCTTCCATCAAAATCTCCCTCCAAAATGGCACCCTCATCACCCTTTATTTGTCTATTACTTTTTTCCTGTAAATAAATACTGGTTCCTTCGGGTATAAAATCCCAACCCCACTTCAACTTCCTTTACCCCCAGCTCTGCTTTGCAAATGCTCAGAAGCAGAAATGGCAGGTTCATTATCTCTTTCAGCAAACACAGAGAAGGTGAGCTTCAAGGGAGAATCACTGCACGCACAGGCACGTTGGTATGTACTTTGTTTATCCCTGTTGTACTTAGAAAAAAATAGGAGCTCATCTGGAGACAGCACAGCAAAAAAGCAAATCTGTTATGGTCCTCTGTAGGCCCCAACTTGGGTTTTCTTCTGAAGTAATGAATAGTAATGTAGCTATTACCTGTACCTGATACTTGCACGGAACTAGTAGCCCTCAAAACTTTCACGTGTTTTATTCTATTTGATTCCCACAACATAGTCCTATGAGGGAAGTAGGAATTTGTATCCCCTTAGGACTGAGGAATGCTAAATTACCAAACAAAAGGGGAAATATTAGAATTCGGGGGTGGGAGGAATTTCATACATATATTCATCCCTATGAATTGAAGACCCTCTTATATGTATGTATGAAAACACTTATTTTTATTTTGATTTAAAACATACATATAGAGACATATATATAGTTTTAATACCAAAATAATTTGATTTAAAACATATTATGTAGGAGCACCTGGCTGGCTCAGTTGGTTAAGCAACTGCCTTTGGCTCAGGTCATGATCTTGGGGGCCTGGGATCAAACCCCACATGGGACTCTCTGTTCAGTGGGGAATCTGCTTCTCCCTCGCACTCTCCCTCTCTCTCAAATAAATAAATAAAATCTTAAAAAAAAAAAAAAAAAAGATTCTCCCTTTCCCTCTGCACACCTCAAAAAAAATTTTAAAGAAAGTAGATAAAATAAAACCTATATGTAGTTTTTTGGAGCACATGGGTAGCTCAGTCAGTTAGGCACCTGACTTCAGCTCAGGTCATGATCTCAGAGTCCTGGGATGGAGCCCCAGGCCAGACTCTGTGCTCAGCGGGAGCCTGCTTTTCCCTTTGCTCCTTCCCCTCCCCCTGTTTGTGCTCACACTTGTTCTCTCTTTCAAATAAATAAATAAATAAAATCTTTAAAACACACATACACATAGTTTTCAACCAACACAAATTATTTCAACTACTTATTTTGGAGCATACTAGTGGAGATTTCTGGGAAGTACAGGAACAAAAATATTTGTTTAGTCCCTGCATTGCCACTCACAAACATCAGTGGAAGTAATTTAAAAATAAAATTGTCATTACAACAAAATCAGGAAGTTATGACAACCCCACAAGAAAAACTAAGAATACTGGTGCAAAACACAATAGAAGTGGTACAAAATGAGAAAAGGACTTATGGGCAATTTATATCTCTCTAGATCTTGACCAAAATGAAGATTTCTAAAAAGTAACTTGTAAGTTCAAAACAATGAATTCTGGAACACTGAAAAGAACTTAAAAAAATAAATAAAAAATTTAAAAAAAGAAAATTATTGTTGGTTAATTCATTATAAATACTGGCTGAAGTAAAGCCAATGATGAACAATGTTGACTTGATATTAGTTGCTCTGTAATTGATTTATTTAGATAAAATCATTTAGCCCTTGTCCATTGCACTTAAGACAGTATTTTATCTAATATCACTGCAATGTGGACTAAGTTTTGTTAAGTACCAACTGACAAATTGAGACCGATAAAAGAAATGAACACTCCAATGTTTACAAGCAAACTGTTAAATTTGAGTACAGGCAGAACATGTGAGTAAATTGAGAGTGAGTAAAGGTCACTACTGAAAATTATGTTAGATTTATTTTAAATTAACCTAGGAAAACTATCACTTTATGGCCCATAAAAATAAATTGCACCTATATTTGACATATATCTGTAATAAGTTATCAATTTCACAATTAAAATTTCAAAAACAAGACACAAAAAAAGTAACTAATAAGTTCAAAAGGCATAATTAATTTTACTTTAGTCAGAGTGAGGAATACTGTTTCAACGTCTACTTCCCAGAACAGCACAAGAAGTTGGATTAAAGGTGGGCAACACACATACACCATCTAGATTTTTTTTTCCCACTAAGTCTCCTAACACCAAGAAACTGCCCAAGAGGGAACTGGGAAGGCAGAAGAGAGAGGATCATCCCTTCCTGTAGGCACTGACAAGATTCAACAGATGAATAATAAACACTAAATTACAAGTTTTTTTAAAAAAGGATTTATATGTTCACTAACAACAAGCCTAATCTTTTGAGTGGGCGATCTACTCATCCAAAGAGAGAATATAGGACATAAACAAGGAGAAAGAGAGAAAGATAAAGAGACAGAGGCAAAGCTCAGGTAAATACTACATTTCAGGGAAGAACTGCTCCCAACATACAGAAGCAAATTTGAATCAAATGATACTCTTAAAGAATCTAAAGAGAATGTGGATCCTGAGCAAAGAATTTAAGAAAGATATACAAGAGAAAAAAGAGATAAAAGAGGATCAAAGATAACAAACCAACATAAATGAAATGACCAATTTCAGAAAAGAAATGGAAAATTTCAGCACAGCCATTTTTCATATGAAATCTATATTTGAAACAGCAAAAAGCAGAATATATACTGTTGAAGCCATTAAGAAACACAGAGGGCAATCTTCAAAAGCGAATTACATAAAACATAAAGAGAATGAAAGTATAAATTCACTGGAGAGAAAATAACACAGAAAACAAGAAAAAGACATCCAAATGTGCAAAACTGATATTCTTGAAGAAAAATAATGGAACAGAAAAATTCAAAGATATAATGCAAGTTATCTTTCTTAAAATAAAAGCTGACCGAAAGATTAAACAGTCATGCCATAATTACAGAGAAATTATACAGAAATACTAATATTAAATACTTATTTAATACTAATGTTAAATATAAAATAATGATATTAAATATTTTCTGGCAAAGTTACTGAACCTCAAGGCAAAAGGTGAAATTTCTATTCAAAACTGTTGGTTAGCATGATGTCCAGTAGTCAGACAACTGATTTGGAACTTGACCACACCTAGTCTGGGAACTTCTCAATGAAAGAGTCTGAGATTTTTTCCATCCTCCAGCAACTAATATGTGCCTGGCACAATGTAATATAGGAAAAATGTTAAGAGCATTTCAGACAAGCCTTAGACATTTCTACTTCAACTATCAATGACCAACTCAGTGGAGAAACACCTTCAAAATTCTAACAGAAGAAAATATATGACTCCCAAACTTCAGACTCTGCCATGATTTTGAGTCAAATATATAGACAAATTAATTTTTAAAATTTCCAAGAACATAAGTAATCTATTAGTGATCTCTTAAGTGATCTATTAGTGATTCTCTAAAATATATATATACATATATAAATGTTATATATATCTCCAATCAAGTGATAAATCAAAATAATGTGTATTATATTAAGGAATAGTTTTAGATCAATATAAATGAGAAAACTAAATCTAAATGAATATGGGAATTGTGTTTACAGAATAGAATGTAAAATCCTTGATAACTTAAAAATAATAATGTAAAGCACTAAAGTTAGGAAGTAAGGAAAATATAAACATAACAATTCTCTCATTTTTCAAGGCAGGCAAAAATTGAATAGTTAATAATCAAGAAATGGTTATTCTAAGTTACTACAGAAGAATATCTTAAAACCACTAAAAGAAATGTGTTAATTCAGCTGGTATTTTTTTATGCCCAAAAAGTGCAAAGAAAAACAGTCAGTTTAACCAAAAATAGATAAAAGGAAAGCAATAAATTATGAAATATGGCATTCTAAGACATCGGAAGACCAAGTCAATAAATGTAAATGGAATAAAATCAGTTCTTAAAAAAGTGTTTAAATAGTGAAAAACTGAAAGCAATATAAATGCTCATCTTGAGGGCACAAAAATGTGAACACTGAGGACAGAGATCTTGTCTGTCTTGTTAATTACTGCATCCTTAGCACCTAGGATACTTCCAGGCACATTGCAGGAATTCAACATCATCAACTAGCTGGACTGATTCATAATAATCCATACAAAAGAATAATGTGTAGCTCTAAGAAAGATCTAAAGATCCAAGAAAGATCTAAAAGTTACTGATGTGGAAAGTTTAATGTGACATTCTATTAAGTGAAAAGAGTATATGGCAGAAAAATATTAGACTATATGACCTCTTTTGTATAAAAATATATCAATATTATATAAAAAGTTATATGTCATCATACTTTATACATACATATATTGTTTATAGAAAAAAGTCTAGAATATAAAAATATATCTGAAAATCTCAATAGAAGTGCTATGAAAGAAATAGGGAATAATAGGAGGAGAGAAGAAGAATCTTACATTTCATTTCAGACTCATCTGTTGTGTTTTAACTTTTTACAATGAACATATTAATTTTTTATAATTTCAATCATTTAGATTAAAAATATAAACTACAAATGTCATCTGGAAATGTCTAGCACTAATCCTTAGATCACAAAACATATGGGGAAAAACACATTGCATTATTCAAGTAGAGACAAATTAAGAAAAATATTTACATCCAAAGCCTAATGATAAGTCTAATGATAAACTCGCTATGACAACCACTTTTATCTACTGCTATAACAAGAAGATGGCTCATCAGTCACTGAGAAGACAGATTTAGATTTTATACCACATCACTTAATAGAACAATCTGGAGAAATAGAACCTTCTCAATAAGTGTCCAAATCATACTCACCTGAGAAAAACATAATTGGAGCTTAATATTTGATTAGTAAGGAAAAGGTTGTCTGAAACAGGCAGTAAAAGACTTGTCAGACGCAAATATGCATAAAAATGAAAAACGATTCATCAGGAAAAGCAAAAGCCCCACGGTACTAGGTAAAGCCCAGCTGCACATATGTTAAGTCAATAGGTAAAAGGATTTCCATAAATATATCATAAACTGCATGGATCATCAATTAACTACAACAGTAAAACAAAGTCCTTAACTAGCTCTAAAAATGTCTCCCAATACAGATAGCATGGGCAGGTTATTTGGGGAATGTAATTCTACTTTTTATATTAGGGAGTTACTATATGAAGAATGGTAATCAACTCTTCATTATCTCTTACGAAGACAGTATTAGGAACAATGTGTTTAAACTATATAGGAGAGAATTGTATTCATATATAAATAGAGAGGTGTTGAGTTTCTTGCATAAGTCAAATGATCACCCTGGCTATCTTCGAAAAAATGGGTAGATATTATCTGTTTAGCACTCCTAGGTTATAATGATGTCCATGGGCCAGAGGCCTGACCAGGGAATTTGTACCAGGCTACGTCTGAGTCTGGAAGGTCCTCAAGGACAAAAATCAGGTTTTTGTCCATTATTGGCTGCCAGCACCTAGCACCGTGCCTCAACAAGTGGAAAAAAAGTTCTATGAAGTCAAATTCCTATAATAATAGGATTAGTATAATATTAGTAATCCTATTATTAATAGAATATAAAGCAGAATTCATCTGTAATTTGACAAGACAGGAATAAAATTCCAAATAAAATTATGTTACACAATTATTTGTTACTTGAAGAAAATATGGAACATTCAGGGGTAAAAAAATTGACCCACGTCTCTTAACCTTAAAACAATGCATACTAAATATCTTTCATTTTATTCTCTCTAATATATTTCATATATTTTAAGCCTAAATATAATTTTACTTGATTCTTTACATTATTTTCTATACTTTTCCCCAAACACACCATGAATTTTTATAATTCTAGGTTATGCTCCTCTGTTCTCTGTTCAGAGTGCATTTTTTCATCGTCAACATAGGAAACCCCAAACTATCATTTGAAGCTACGATCAAATATCATCTCTTCAGTGAATTCTTGGGAACAGCCCCAGACAACTGAGTTACTATGAATACTCATGTCTTTTACTCACACTCGCTAAAATCATTATCACATTGTATCATATTAATTTTAATGTACCCATTTTCCCCACCAGACTAAAAGTTTAAATCTTCAGTAACTACTACAGTGCCTGGTATTCAATAAATATGTGATTATGAATGTCTTTGTCCAGTACTTTTGGGGCCTGATAAGTGGTCAAGAAGAAGGCATGGCATAAAAATAATTCCAAAACTAATTGGAATCTTTTCTTTCGTTTCCACCTCAATTCAGACCTCCTTAGACCAGGCTGCCATCATGTCTCTCCTGGCACACATTGGTGGCATCCTATCAGGTCTCTGCTTCCTTGTTTGCTCCCAGCACATAGTCTATTCTCCAGTCAGAACTCAGAAGAATTTCAGAACACACTGGGAACCAGTCTCTCCTCTCTAATGGCTTCCAGGTACATTTAAGTAAAATCCAGATTCCTTATCCTGGCCTGATGGCCCTTAAAGAGCTGCCCTGGCTCACCTTTTTGACTCTCTTCCTTTTGCCGACTCCATCCAGCCATTCCCTCCTCCAGTAGTGGTTTTCCCACTGACATTTTCTTGGCTTGGTTTTTTTATTACTTTAAAATTTGAGTTTAAATGTCACAGACTTAGAAACCAAAGTATCTCCCATCTTTCAGTCGTATCACCCCATGTTAACTCATGTATTTCTCATTGGATTTTTTTTTTGAGCTTATATGTTATTGCTTATTACCTATCTCTTACCAATAGAATGTAAGCTCCAGGATAGCAGAGACCTTGTCTATATGTTTTTCATCATTGTAAGCCCAGTGCTTGGCACAAACTAGGTACATAACAAATGTCCTAAAGGATACATAGTAAGAGCAGAAGCAGTGGTAACAGCATCTAACACTTACTGAATGGCTACTTACGGCACACAAAGTACTGTCCTAAATACTTCATACATGTTAACCCATTTATTTCACACACAAATACATATACACATGAAACTACGCAGTAGAAAAGCTATTCATTGTCATCACCCCCTCTTGTGAGATGTGAAAACTAAAAAACAGAGATGTTAAGAAACTACCCAAAGTCACACAGCTATTGAAGTATAGAGCCAGAATTTGAATTATGTCATACAGACAGGGAAGCCTACTCTCTCGACCACTCTATTATATGCATATCATTTTAAAAACAAAGTGGTAAATTCATCAAAAAGATTGTTATATCTTAGTTTTAAATCTATTTTGATTTAACTAAAACATGTATCTGACAAGTTCAAAGAACATTTAAAAAAATAAAGCTTAGGTTTAAAAAAATAAAGAATAATAAAATAATAAAAATAATAAAATAATAAAATAAATAATAATAATAAAATAATAAAAATACATATTAGGTTATCAGCATTGAATCATGTCTTAGAACCTGCCATTAGACAGACAAAAACCAGTGACATAAGAGCTAAATCCAATGTCTGTCTTTACCAAAAATGCAGACTTTCTTTCCCCGAAAGAAAGATGAAGGGAATACATGGGACTTCGCTGTATTCTCTTGACAAAAAAGGAGCAACCTGGACATATGGTGTGACTCAAACCCGTGCTGAGTAACTTTTGGACAGGGACACTAAAAAATATACCTAACCTGGTTAATAATAGCAAACCACTGATCCGTCAACTAATGGTGTTTATAGGAAATAGAATTCACGAGAAAAAGAAATAGCAGCATGAGACAATTAATCCACAACATGCAATTTCCTTCTCTGTGCATCGCCTTCACCAAGAGGAAATCTGAATATTCGCCACCTGTTCAGATGTGCCTTTTGTAAGATTTAGAATGGCCTCCCACCAAAATGACTAAAGGCATTCATTTATACCACATAATTAAAATAAACATTGTGTTTGCCGAAAGGTAAATTTTGTGATCTAATGAAGAATGAAGTAAAAAATAGTAACATTCTCAATTCTCAATCTCTTAATTTTAGTAACAGATATTTTATGTGTACTCACTGAGAAAACCTGACATTTCATATTCAAAAAGTAGTGACTTTCAATGTGTTTGTTATGACCAAGCTGTATTCCCCATTCACAGTAAATACTTTGCTCAGCTTAAAAACCTTCAGCTTCCTTTCTTTTTGTACAGGTCCAGTTTGAATACCTCTTCCAACTAAATGTTTCTTTCTCAGCTCTTTTCCTCCCTCCTTCTCTCATTTATTCCTGATAACTGCCCGTTCCCCATAAAACGGAATCTGATCAGTGTGAACTGGGTCCAAATCCAGTTACCACCACTTCTAATCATATAACCATGACCAAATTACCCAGTTACCCTATTTCTTCTACCCAAGGCTTCATTTTCTCATATGAACAACAGTGGAAAAAAAAAAATGCTTACTTCATGGGGTTTTGTTAAGAATCACACATACCATGTAAACAGCTTCTGGCATGTAGTGAATGCTCACTACTATATCTATCTTTGTGGTCACTGACCATACCCTTCTACAGGGAGGGCATTCCACTTCATGCCATGATCCCCGTTACCATACTTTCTCCCCAAACACTCTTTTGGGATCCTTAATACAATAACACGTCCAAAAGTATAATTGTTTTAACGCAGTGAATCTCATCTTGACGTACCTGTACCTCTGGAAGTCAGAAACATTTTTGTTTTAATTCTAAATAAAAACAATATATATTTGGGAAAGCTTGCACAAGCCAACTAAAACCTCAAGTTCCTTTCTAGTAAGTCTGGAATTTTTATCAGTTGAACTATTATTTCCACCCTCCCCCAACACACACACACACATACCAACTATAATATTCATTAATTCATTTACTCTATCTAGTATAATGCAGGTGATCAATAAGTAAAAAGAACAAAATGCCAATTTTCTAATGCTGCTCAGAAGTCCTGATTAACCTCTCTCTGACAAATAAATAAAATCTTTAAAAAAAAAAAAAAAAGAAGTCCTGATTAACTCACGTATCTAATACATTATTTTAAGAATGCAATTTTTTTAGAGGTTAAAAACCCATCCAAGGATCTAAACACACACACACACACACACACACACACACACACACACGCACATACACGTTTGGGCATTTATGGAGAAAATGTTGTAAACCACTAATCTAACCCATGTCCTGGTTATATCTGACTTGGCACATTATATTTTTAATTCTCAGCTATAGAGTCTGTACACTCTGTGCCCTATGTGGAGTATTTTGTTTTGTTTTTACTCACCATTATTTAATAGATTATTTAGATAATAGTGACAATAGCATTCAACTTGTAAACAGCTGAAGCCAGTAATTTTATTAAATTAACAGTTTTATTGTAATAAATTATTGTGAAATCCACAATAATTAAATGTATATTGATTTTATGGAAGCATATCAAGATTATATGTCACTTGTAAGAGGATCTTAGCATATGTTTGAAGCATTTCTCCAGAGAGATTTTGGTTATAGCCTTCTATCTTTGTATCAAATGACAAAGATTAACTATTTCTCTTGATGGTAAAACCTTCTGTAACATCCTGCAGAAGACACTCATCTACCTCTTAAGAGGTCACTCTAAAATTACAAGTGATTCATCCCTGGTCTTTTGTATAAATTAAAAGATATGCAAAAATATACTATTTCATGAAGAACTAAGTCATGATGTCTGGACTAGAAGCATTTTATAATTTTTGAAAAAAAATGCATTTAAAACTGGAAGAACTTTCCTAATCCTTAGATTAAAAACAGCTCTTGGAACATTTGAAAAGTAAAGAGAGTAAAAATGAATTTGAGAGGAATGAGCTAAGCATTCAAACATGGAGTCAGTCCACTGAGAAACAGCTTGTTGATAATCTCAATGGCTTATGGGGGTCTCGGCATAGAACATCAGATATAGAATCTGGGTCTCAGACTTTTGTGATTGATGAACTCTTAGATTTTAGAACAGAGGTGGTACTTATAACGTGCTGTCCTATGATGTGAGGCCAAATTCTGGATCCTCCAAGGAGATTTCCCTTCCCAGTGTTCAACTCTGCTTAGCCTGAGAAACTACTGCGCCTCCATTTTAACTCCCTGTATGATCTTCTCAAGTCTAGTACGAAGGAAGGATTATTTCAAATGATTTTTTGCATATTAAGTTTCAAGTGTTCTAAATCCACTTTGCAAAGTGGATTGAACAGGTATGATCCCAGGCATGCACTATTTCCGTGTTAACCCAGATGATAACGATAATGACCAGGACAGGCATAGTAAAGATGACAGAAGGACACCACTGAATGGTCCTGAGTAAAAACAACACATTCTCAGTTTGGATTTAAGAGCCATAAACAGTAAAAACAAACAAACAAGCAGACAAAAACCTCGCATCATACCCACTTCTTGAGCTACCCTCCTACTACTATGCAAAGATGGAAGCAGAATATACTATTATTAAGAATCATTGTTGGGAAATGAAACAACTATGAACTTCCAAGTTCATAGACTCAGAATGACTTTCAGCAAATCATTCAATCTGAGACTTATATTTTTGTTACTAACGTGGGGACTCCAGGTTGTTTTGAGGATTGCAAGGGATGATATGAGGGAGCCCCACTGCAGAATGAGGTCTCAATAACTGTGTTTTTACCCTAACTACTAAGTTATTCTAGCTAAGGTTTCCTGGGGATTTCTGGCTGCCTACCTTGGAAATGGATACATACATATAACTATTATGTACTGTTTAATTCTAGCCACTGCACTCAACAGTATTTGAGTTACTATATAACATGGTTTTACACGAAGAAATATGTGGCTTTTGTTTTTTTATTTTTTCAATATAGAAGCTCCTGTGTTTTATTTAAACAAAGTTATTAGTAAAACAAGAAATATATAAATTATAAATTTATAAAATTATAAATTTTTAAATTATATCATATTAAACAATACACAATATACTTATAACAGTGTATATATATAAATATATATATATATAAAATTATGATCACTAAATCAAAAACACTTCAGCGAAGATCTCAGAATCTTCTCTAAACTACTGACATATTTAGACTATGGAACCTTTCTTGCAGTTTATTACATTCACTACAGGCCATCAAACAAAAATTCTGCAGCTCTGAAAAGGCTATTTGTTCATTGTCAGTTCAAAGAATTCTTCATCCTTTTAAGAGTTTTGAAGCTTCTGGTACGTTATTCAAGTTGCCTGAAAAACCCATAACTGTCATGGCATACAACAGTCTTCTTTCTGAAACACTGAATTTTTTTCAGAGAATTTTTTTATTTAAGCAATATCTTATATAAGCAACTAGAAACACATGAATGATGTGTTTAGTTACTAACATGACATTTTTAAAGTTGACAGTAAATGATGCAAAGAATCAGAGGTTGCAAGGTCTTAGTGTTGCCATTAATAATAGGAGAATGTGACTTTGACTAATTTGGGTGTGTGCCTATGGGTATCTGAGCTGATAGTCACCCTTATAAAAGTAATGGAGGGCAAGGTGTATAGATTGTTAAGTCAGGGATGCTTGCTAAAGGTAGAGCAGAGATGATGCGAAGGTTAAGGCTTTGCCTGATTTTTTTTTAATTTCTAATTTCAATTATTTATCTGTAGATTAATTTTATCAACTGCCACATTAGCAGAATATGGCCAATTTTACCAACCTTATTTTTAAACAGATGCTAGACAACAGAGAGATTGTGGTTGATGAAATTCTATTTTAGAATGCCTGTCAAGAAAATCTATTTTAGAAGTCATTATTGACTTTATATTCCTATTTTAAACAACTGCAATGTCACTTTGCCTTAAATTCATACATCCCTGTTTTAATTCTAAACTTGTGTTTAAGCTGAAAGTTATCCAAAACTTGGATAATTCATTATCATAAAGGAAAGACTGTCCCATATCTACTTCCTGTCTCAAACTCCCCTCCCTCCTCTGGGGAGTGTGTAGCACACTGATGCCTTCTGTCACATGTGGGAGCAGCATCTGGTCCCATGCCATGTCTACAGGGGTCACTTAGAAGATTCCTCCTAAGCTTAACTCACCAGTCCAGCCTGTGCCCTGCAAATTTGCTCTTCCATTTCTGGAAGTGGGGGCGTGTTGCAGGGCTGGGAAGGTCTCCAGGCAGGATCAGGAAGCCAGCCCCAGGCTCTGCTCTGCTGCTCTCCATTATCCTGCTGAAAAGCATCCCACACCAGGAGAATCCCAAGAGAGGGAAGACCTTCCAATCACTTACCTAATCCCACCAAAGGAAAAGGGGAACAAAGTTGAATGCTGAGTACCCCTTTTCACGAATTTTACAGCTGTTCAATCTCTTCTCTGACGTGCGTTTTCATCAGCTAAAAATAACCCACAGAGGTGCTCCTGCACTCAGTGACTTCTTAGCCTGCTTATGTAACTGATCTCATTTAAGGCTTGTATTTTAAAAATTTACATCCTTACTATCCCTGTCCAGGTCATTATTGTCTGAGTTAGACTGGAAATGATACACGGCTGGGATCACATCTGCTCAGCTCACTTTGCAAAATGATTGGCCCAGAAGCAAATGTGACTGTGATAGTAAATGCTTCTCTCAGGCTGACAAAGGTCTTTGAAGAGCTCCCAAAAGAATTGCAGAAATGTGGGGGCCCACCCATCCCTCAGCTTAAGTATCTCTGCTACCAGACTCCATGACTGAATTCTAATGAAAGAGCACAAATGTAGCTTAAGCCCTTCAGGCGATCCCACTAACATTTGCAGCCCAGGAAAAGAGGCTTCCTGGTTACAGGCTAAGATTTCTGAAGGGTCCCTTTCTTCACAGAAGAAGCAATAGAGGCCTGGGAGGTATAAAAACGGTTTGTGCAGAATTGCAAAGCTAATTGGCGGCCACCTCCTGAGCCTCAAGGGTCTGCCCCTCAGAGAACAAGCAGTGGACAAGTCAAAAATTCTAGAAAGGTAGCTTTTAAGATAAGAGTGAACAAAACGGGAGTGCCTGAGTGGCTCAGTGGGTTAAAGCCCCTGCCTTCGGCTCAGGTCATGATCTCAGGGTCCTGGGATCATGTCCCACATTGGACTCTCTGCTTGGCAAGGGAGCCTGCTTCCTCCTCTCTCTCTCTGCCTGCCTCTCTGCCTACTTGTGATCTCCGTCTGTCAAATAAATAAATGAAATCTTAAAAAAAAAAATTATAAAGATGAAGTGAGCCCACCTGTAAACAGAGTGGGTCTGAAGCCCCTCCTGTGGTGGCTTTCACAGTGTCTAGGGAAGGAAGATGGGGTGACAACCTATATTATGTATTTTGTGACTTATACACCAACTGGGTTTATTTTTAACTTTATTTCAATGGTGTTTTGTGACTATTAAAGTATTGGAAACTTATGGAAGAAAATTGGAAGAAAAAAATAAGTTATGTGTAATTACTATTTTCTTAAGATTTATCTAGTTATTTAAGAGAGAGAGGACGGGAGGGACAGAGGAAGAGGGAGACAAGCAGATTCCTTGTGAGCACAGAACCAGATCCCTGGACCCTGAGATCATGACCTGAGTCGAAATCAAGAGTCAAACACTTAACCCACTGAGCCACCCAGGCACCCCAAGAAATGACTATTGTTAACCTACAGCTATATTTCCTTCCAGCCCTTTATATGCATATGTATGGACAGACAGACAGATAGAAAGACAGACAGATAAGATTTAGTAAGGTTGGGGAGGAGTCAAGATGGCGGAGAAGTAGCAGCTGAGACTACTTCAGGTAGCGGGAGATCAGCTAGATAGCTTATCTAAAGATTGCAAACACCTACAAATCCAACGGGAGATCGAAGAGAAGAAGAACAGCAACTCTAGAAACAGAAAATCAACCACTTTCTGAAAGGTAGGACTGGCGGAGAAGTGAATCCAAAGCGACGGGAAGATAGACCGCGGGGGGAGGGGCCGGCTCCCGGCAAGCGGCGGAGCAACGGAGCACAAAATCGGGACTTTTAAAAGTCTGTTCCGCTGAGGGATATCGCTCCAGAGGCTTAACCGGGGTGAAGCCTACGCGGGGTCAGCGTGGCCTCAGGTCCCGCAGGGTCACAGAAGGATCGGGGGCGTCTGAGTGTCGCAGAGCTTACAGGTATTAGAACGGGGAAGCTGGCTACAGAGACAGAGCCGAGGAGTGACTCTCAGCTCAGGGTTACCTTGAACCGGTCGCAGGCTCGGTCAGCTCGGAGCGCGGCCGGAGGCAGGGTGATGGGAGTAAATCGGCGCTGTTCTCCGAGGGCGCACTGAGGAGTGGGGCCCCGGGCTCTCAGCTCCTCCGGGCCGGAGACCAGGAGGCCGCCATCTTCATTCCCGCCCTCCGGAACTCTACGGAAAGCGCTCAGGGAACAAAAGCTCCCGAAAGCGAACCCGAGCGGATTACTTAGCCCGGCCCCTGGTAAGGGCGGTGCAACTCCGCCCGGGGCAAAGACGCTTGAGAATCACTACAACAGGCCCCTCCCCCAGAAGATCAACAAGAAGCTCAGCCAGGACCAAGTTCACCTACCAAGGAGTAGTTTCAATACCAAGGAGAGCAGCGGAATTCCAGAGGAGGAGAAAGCAAAGCACGGAACTCATGGCTTTCTCCCCATGATTCTTTAGCCTTGCAGTTAATTTAATTTTTTTTCTTTTTCAATTTATTTTTCTTCTTCTGCTAAATTTTTTTAACTTTTACCCTTTTCTTTTTTAACGTTTTTTAACTAGTTTATCTAATATATATATATATATATATATATTTTTCCTTTTTATGTTTTTCTTTATTGGTTTTCTTTTTTTAATTGTTTCTTTCTTTCTTTTTTTTTTTTTTTCCTCTTTCTGAACCTCTTTTTATCCCCTTTCTCCCCCCTCACAATTTGGGATCTCTTCTGATTTGGCTAAAGCATATTTTCCTGGGGTTGTTGCCACCCTTTTAGTATTTTACTTGCTCCTTCATCTACTCTTATCTGGACAAAATGACAAGGCGGAAAAATTCACCACAAAAAAAAGAACAAGAGGCAGTACCAAAGGCTAGGGACCTAATCAATAGAGACATTGGTAATATGTCAGATCTAGAGTTCAGAATGACGATTCTCAAGGTTCTAGCCGGGCTCGAAAAAGGCATGGAAGATATTAGAGAAACCCTCTCGGGAGATATAAAAGCCCTTTCTGGAGAAGTAAAAGAACTAAAATCTAACCAACTTGAAATCAAAAAAGCTATTAATGAGGTGCAATCAAAAATGGAGGCTCTGACTGCTAGGATAAATGAGGCAGAAGAAAGAATTAGCGATATAGAAGACCAAATGACAGAGAATAAAGAAGCTGAGCAAAAGAGGGACAAACAGCTACTGGACCACGAGGGGAGAATTCGAGAGATAAGGGACACCATAAGACGAAACAACATTAGAATAATTGGGATTCCAGAAGAAGAGGAAACAGAGAGGGGAGCAGAAAGTATATTGGAGAGAATTATTGGAGAGAATTTCCCCAATATGGCAAAGGGAACAAGCATCAAAATCCAGGAGGTTGAGAGAACCCCCCTCAAAATCAATAAGAATAGGTCCACACCCCGTCACCTAATAGTAAAATTTACAAGTCTTAGTGACAAAGAGAAGATCCTGAAAGCAGCCCGGGAAAAGAAGTCTGTAACGTACAATGGTAAAAATATTAGATTGGCAGCAGACTTATCCACAGAGACCTGGCAGGCCAGAAAGAGCTGGCATGATATATTCAGAGTACTAAACGAGAAAAACATGCAGCCAAGAATACTATATCCAGCTAGGCTATCATTGAAAATAGAAGGAGAGATTAAAAGCTTCCAGGACAAACAAAAACTGAAAGAATTTGCAAATACCAAACCAGCTCTACAGGAAATATTGAAAGGGGTCCTCTAAGCAAAGAGAGACCCTAAAAGTAGTAGATCAGAAAGGAACAGGGACAATATACAATAACAGTCACCTTACAGGCGATACAATGGCACTAAATTCATATCTCTCAATACTTACCCTGAATGTTAATGGGCTAAATGCCCCAATCAAAAGACACAGGGTATCAGAATGGATAAAAAAACAAAACCCATCTATATGTTGCCTACAAGAAACTCATCTTAAACCCGAAGACACCTCCAGGTTTAAAGTGAGGGGGTGGAAAAGAATTTACCATGCGAATGGACATCAGAAGAAAGCAGAAGTGGCAATCCTTACATCAGATCAATTAGATTTTAAGCCAAAGACTATAATAAGAGATGAGGAAGGACACTATATCATACTCAAAGGAACTGTCCAACAAGAAGATCTAACAATTTTAAATATCTATGCCCTAACGTGGCAGCCAACTATATAAACCAATTAATAACAAAATCAAAGAAACACATCGACAAT
The DNA here is from genome assembly GCF_002288905.1 of Enhydra lutris kenyoni. Classification (NCBI taxonomy): domain Eukaryota; kingdom Metazoa; phylum Chordata; class Mammalia; order Carnivora; family Mustelidae; genus Enhydra; species Enhydra lutris. Next base: position 54,190,187 of record NW_019154099.1, read on the forward strand.
AATACAATAATAGTAGGGGGTTTTAACACTCCCCTCACTGAAATGGACAGATCATCCAAGCAAAAGATCAACAAGGAAATAAAGGCCTTAAATGACACACTGGACCAGATGGACATCACAGATATATTCAGAACATTTCATCCCAAAGCAACAGAATACACATTCTTCTCTAGTGCACATGGAACATTCTCCAGAATAGATCACATCCTCGGTCCTAAATCAGGTCTCAACTGGTATCAAAAGATTGGGATCATTCCCTGCATATTTTCAGACCACAATGCTCTGAAGCTAGAACTCAATCACAAGAGGAAATTTGGAAAGAACCCAAATACATGGAGACTAAACAGCATCCTTCTAAAGAATGAATGGGTCAACCAGGAAATTAAAGAAGAATTGAAAAAATTCATGGAAACAAATGATAATGAAAACACAACGGTTCAAAATCTGTGGGACACAACAAAGGCAGTCCTGAGAGGAAAATATATAGCGGTACAAGCCTTTCTCAAGAAACAAGAAAGGTCTCAGGTACACAACCTAACCCTACACCTAAAAGAGCTAGAGAAAGAACAAGAAAGAAACCCTAAACCCAGCAGGAGAAGAGAAATCATAAAGATCAGAGCAGAAATCAATGAAATAGAAACCAAAAAAACAATAGAACAAATCAATGAAACTAGAAGCTGGTTCTTTGAAAGAATTAATAAGATCGATAAACCCCTGGCCAGACTTCTCAAAAAGAAAAGAGAAAGGACCCAAATAAATAAAATCATGAATGAAAGAGGAGAGATCACAACGAACACCAAAGAAATACAGACAATTATAAGAACATACTATGAGCAACTCTACGCCAACAAATTTGACAATCTGGAAGAAATGGATGCATTCCTAGAGACATATAAACTACCACAACTGAACCAGGAAGAAATAGAAAGCCTGAACAGACCCATAACCAGTAAGGAGATTGAAACAGTCATCAAAAATCTCCAAACAAACAAAAGCCCAGGGCCAGACGGCTTCCCGGGGGAATTCTACCAAACATTTAAAGAAGAACTAATTCCTATTCTCCTGAAACTGTTCCAAAAAATAGAAATGGAAGGAAAACTTCCAAACTCATTTTATGAGGCCAGCATCACCTTGATCCCAAAACCAGACAAGGATCCCATCAAAAAAGAGAACTACAGACCAATATCCTTGATGAACACAGATGCAAAAATTCTC
>NW_019154099.1:54196401-54211501 GCF_002288905.1 Enhydra lutris kenyoni
ATCCCATTTACAATTGCACCCAAAACTATAAGATACCTAGGAATAAATCTAACCAAAGAGACTAAGAATCTATACACAGAAAACTATAAAGTACTCATGAAAGAAATTGAGGAAGACACAAAGAAATGGAAAAATGTTCCATGCTCCTGGATTGGAAGAATAAATATTGTGAAAATGTCTATGCTACCTAAAGCAATCTACACATTTAATGCAATTCCTATCAAAGTACCATCCATTTTTTTCAAAGAAATGGAACAAATAACCCTAAAATTTATATGGAACCAGAAAAGACCTCGAATAGCCAAAGCAATATTGAAAAAGAAAGCCAAAGTTGGTGGCATCACAATTCCAGACTTCAAGCTCTATTACAAAGCTGTCATCATCAAGACAGCATGGTACTGGCACAAAAACAGACACATAGATCAATGCAACAGAATAGAGAGCCCAGAAATAGACCCTCAACTCTATGGTCAACTAATCTTCGACAAAGCAGGAAAGAATATCCAATGGAAAAAAGACAGCCTCTTCAACAAATGGTGTTGGGAAAATTGGACAGCCACATGCAGAAAAATGAAATTGGATCATTTCCTTACACCACACACGAAAATAGACTCAAAATGGATGAAGGATCTCAATGTGAGAAAGGAATCCATCAAAATCCTTGAGGAGAACACAGGCAGCAACCTCTTCAACCTCAGCCGCAGCAACATCTTCCTAGGAACATCGACAAAGGCAAGGGAAGCAAGGGCAAAAATGAACTGTTGGGATTTTATCAAGATCAAAAGCTTTTGCACAGCAAAGGAAACAGTTAACAAAACCAAAAGACAACTGACAGAATGGGAGAAGATATTTGCAAATGACATATCAGATAAAGGGCTAGTGTCCAAAATCTATAAAGAACTTAGCAAACTCAACACCCAAAGAACAAATAATCCAATCAAGAAATGGGCAGAGGACATGAACAGACATTTCTGCAAAGAAGACATCCAGATGGCCAACAGACACATGAAAAAGTGCTCCACATCACTCGGCATCAGGGAAATACAAATCAAAACCACAATGAGATACCACCTCACACCAGTCAGAATGGCTAAAATTAACAAGTCAGGAAATGACAGATGCTGGCAAGGATGCGGAGAAAGGGGAACCCTCCTACACTGTTGGTGGGAATGCAAGCTGGTGCAACCACTCTGGAAAACAGCATGGAGGTTCCTCAAAATGTTGAAAATAGAACTACCCTATGACCCAGCCATTGCACTGCTGGGTATTTACCCTAAAGATACAAACGTAGTGATCCGAAGGGGCACGTGCACCCAAATGTTTATAGCAGTGATGTCTACAATAGCCAAACTATGGAAAGAACCTAGATGTCCATCAACAGACGAATGGATAAAGAAGATGTGGTATATATACACAATGGAATACTATGCAGCCATCAAAAGAAATGAAATCTTGCCATTTGCGACGACGTGGATGGAACTAGAGGGTATCATGCTTAGCGAAATAAGTCAATTGGAGAAAGACAACTATCATATGATCTCTCTGTTATGAGGGAGAGGAGATGCAACATGGGGGGTTAAGGGGGTAGGAGAAGAGTAAATGAAACAAGATGGGATTGGGAGGGAGACAAACCATAAGTGACTCTTAATCTCACAAAACAAACTGAGGGTTAATGGGGGGAGGGGAGTTGGGGGGGTGGGATTATGGACATTAGGGAGGGTGTGTGCTATGGTGAGTGCTGTGAAGTGTGTAAACCTGGCGATTCACAGACCTGTACCCCTGGGGATAAAAATATATTATATGTTTATAAAAAATAAAATTAAAAAAAAAAATTTAAAAAAAAAAGAGATTTAGTAAGGTTTATACCATGTTTTAATCCTGTTCCTCACAATGTATTTATTTTACTAGCTCCCATCACATACAAGCTTAGGTGTTTAACTTTCTTTATTGTTAGAGGTTCGGGTTATTTCCACCTTTTGACTATTAAAATAACATTACAATTAGCAATATTTTTTAAAAATTTACATGTTATATTTTATCAGTTTGGTTGCCAGAGTGTTCTTAATGTTCTAACTGTGAGTTATGTATTAAGTGTCTTTATTACCATCGTCTATTGTCCCTCATGAACTTACAATACTAGTAAACTTATTGATCCCTTATGTATATACATGTATATGTATATGTATATGTATATATACACCAAAAGCTGTTCTAAGCTCTTTCCACACATTTGCACATTTCAATCTTCACAATAACTTTATGAAATAGGACTCTTCTTATCTTTTATCATCTTTGAAGAGAAGAGGAAACTAAGCCACAGAGAGAACCGTCTGTGACTTCCCTAAGGTCACACAGTTGACCTGGGATCATCAGGGCCGCAAACCCATGAGTCTGGGTGCCAGGCCCTGCTCTGAATAGTGAAAGTGTACCATCTCTCTAAAGAACAAGATTAAAAAAAAAAAGGAAGAATAAGATCATGTGTTTATCGAACATGTTAATTTAATATAGTTCCCATTTTAAAGGGTATCATGTAAGAACAGGAATATTCGTGTATTTGAATAATGACTAGTTTTTGGAAGGAAAAAAACACAGAAAGGAAAATAGTTCAGTGACTTGACTCTTTCATTGAAACAATTTAATTCTCTGACATTTACTCCTCCTCTTGCAGGATCACAATCCACACTCTTCCATATTTTCTGAGAGAAAGAATAGGAATATGAAGTCTTAATTTCAAAACGTGAATAACGGAGTATTGTGATTTCCATATCTGGGATTATCCAGGCAATTTGGAGCTGAGATGAGTTCTGACTTGACCCTTTTCTGGACACAACCATAGAGGACATACCTATCTCTCTAAGTGTCACATTTCTAATCTGAAAATAGGGATGTTAACCTCTCACTTGGTACAAATGTGGGGATGAAATCAAATACCACAAATAAAGCAGCGGGCACAGGGACCGATGTATACTAAGTGATTTTTTCCCTCTCTTCTGCCTTGTTCCCCCCAGCAAAGCAAATAAAAAATAATAATAATAAAACCCTTCTCTGTGGAATCTGAGAAACAAACTGAGAGTTTTGCAGGCAGGCTTGGGAGGGCCTGGTGGTGGATATTAAGGAGGACACGTATTGCATGGAGCACTGGGTGTGGTTCATAAACAATGAATCTTGGAACACTGAAAAAATTAAATTAAATTTAAAAAAACCTCAGAGACAATGCAGTTAAAGTCTAAGCTTTTATAATATAACTATGAATGTCTTGTTCAGAATAAAATCCTTTGGGAACTCCATTTGAAATGTACCTAGGCTCCCCTGAAAAATATCTGAGCATCCCTGCTCCCACTGAATACACAGGATGCCTTCAGAGTCTGCTCCCAAATGTTACACTGTTTGCAGAGTTTACATCTTATTGGAAACAGATGGACTTGGAGATGTGCTGCTCAGAGATCAGGCCTTAAACTGTACTCTGTGCATGATTTAATATGTCAGGGAGGAAGCTCTCTACATGGTAAACACCAATTACAAGCATCATTTGAATATATTGTGGCTGCCGCTCTGTACATATAAAATAATTATTATTATTTGCTTTATTCAGTCTGTTCAAATAAGTCCCTACTTAGACCACATGCTGCAGGAAAAATAGGCAATTATTTCAGCAGTCTCCAGACATGTCAACCACTGAAGAATAAATAACATATTTTTCTTTAAAAAAAAAATTATGTAGCAGGTTGAAAAAAAATGTCATTTTAACAGCTGGCACCGGGGCTCCCCTAAGGGAGAGAACGGTCTTTGTTTAAGAAAATACCTGGTAGACTGTTGTATGTGGGGAAGTGTGACCTGCGAGAATGCTCTGTGTGAAGACAGCAAAACCAAGTGATAGTTTGCTCCACGGGACGTTAACAAAATCTGGAGGGTGAAGGAAGCATCCAGAGAGGAAAGTGGGCAAGTCGTCAGTGAGAGTGGAGGGGACAGCGGACAGCGGACAGCAACACAACAGAAAGGTTTGATCATGCAGAAAAAGAAGTCCGCAAAAAAATCCCAAGCGGCAGGGAAGTTGGGGCTCTGTTAAGGAAGCCAGAGTTTGGGGCTGCAACATAAACTCCCTTCCTCACTGCGAACCTACAGTAAAGCCAACATACACGCCAATGTCTCGTGTGAACGGTGGTTGTGGCCTCACTTCTGAGTGTGGGACAGACAAGTAGGAAGGGCTCCAACAGCCAAGATGTAAGTCAGATCCAGAACCCAGCAAAAACAGGAAAACACACCTGGGGGGAACTTGAGTACCTGTTCTGGGAAATAAGAGGAACCGGAAGAGCATCTTAAGCTTCTACAGAGTGTGGAGTTGAGAGTTTGAGTCAGCTTTATGTAAACTTCGAAGGGACCTAACAGGTTTGATTGCAAATGATAAAATTTTATTCTTTATGGGTGAATAATATTACATTGTTATATAATAATATTACATTGTGTGTGTGTATAAATATATATATATACATATATACATATATATGTATATATATATGGGCAACCCAAGTGTCCGTCCACAGATGAATGAATAAAGAAGATGTTTTATATATATATATATAACATCTTCTTTATTGTTACATATATATATGTTTATTTTTATTAATTTTATTTATATTTTATTTCTTTATTATTATATATATTTATATATATACATATATATTTATATATATACATATATATGTTATGTATGTTATATATATGTTATATATATAAAACATATATAACATATATATAACATACATAACATATATGTCATAACATATATATAACATATATATAACATCATCTTTATTCATTCATCTGTGGACGGACACTTGGGTTGTCTGTATAGTTTGGCTATTCTAGATAATGCTGCTATAAACATTGGGGCATGTATTCCTTTGAATTAGTATTTTCATATTCTTTGGGTATATACCTAGTAGTGCAATTGCTGGATCATAGGGTCACATCTTATTTAGAAATTATTTCATCTATCTTAACATCGTAATTAGCTGAGCAACTATAACAATAATTGATTTCCCTTTCCTTCTAGAGAAATGTATCTGTATCTCCACAACACCTGACACTCCCTAACAATATGTTAAATAGAACAGCTCTGTAGACCAAAATTTCCTCATTGTCACGTTTAGACACTAAGAGCTTTCCAAAGTTGTGTCTCCTAAGTTTGCAGTTCTCAACGTGCATTCCTCATACATAAGCCCATAGGATGCCCCATTTTAAAAATGACCTTCATAATAAAAAAAAATTAGAAATGCTGCATATATCCCCTTTGAAATTTACTCCAAAACTCATACAACAAAACTCTGAAAAGCCCTGCAATTAAAAATAAAAACTTTCTTTTTTATGTAAATGTTTGCCAAATAATCTTACCCACAGATCCCTTTTCTTAAGTTATATTTATTAGTATCTGGGAATGTTAGGATACAGTTTGTCAATGTAAAAATATGTAGTGGCTTCAACAAGGTAGAAGTTGATCTCTTTCTCCAAGGAAGGTAAGCAATCTAAAATTGACATGGTGGTTCCAAGGCATGAGGGACCACACTCCTTTTATCTTGCTGCTCTGTGGTCCTCAGTAGGCAACATTCCATATCCTGACTGTTCCAACTCCCACCATCACTTTCACACTCCACCCAATGGAAAAAAGAGAAGTGGACACACTACTCCTTCTATTTTCAGCAAATGCCTTGGAAATTGTTCACCCCATTTTCATTCATGTCTCATTGGGCATGGCTTCATCACTTGACCACAATGAGCTGCGAGGGAGGCTGGTATATAGTCTTCAGGGACATGGTCATGTGCTTATCTAAAATATCTATGGCTATAAAAGAAGAGGAGAGCAGAGAGAGGAAAAGAACAGTAATTTCTGCTATAATATCTATAAAACCCGTTTGGGGACATGTTGGCTTAAACACCTGACGAACATGAATGAGATTATGGGGGATATAGTTAGCAAACTATAAGGAAGTGCTTTACTAGCATTACCCAAAAGTTCACAGTGAAAAACAGTGCTTTGTCATAAGTTTTATTTTTCTATATCCTTCATATTTATTGTAGATTCTGACCATTCTCAAATTTTCAAATATTTACATTGACGTATTTTCTGGGAACTCATTATCCACCTCAATCATTCTACGTTGAAAAGATGCTATCAAAATTACTTTTTTCTCATGTATATGTTCATAGGGAAGACATTAAGTGATACTAAGTAATTTATTTCATTTTCTAATTCTTAAATTCAAGGCTGCCACTCACCAGCAATGTAACCTTGGCTGGACCAATTAACCTTTCCATGTCTCAATTTTCCACTGTAAAATGAAGATATAATATGCACAGTGCAGTATTATTGTGGGGTTTAAATGGAATAATGCATATAAAGTACTAGAAGGCAGTACGTAGTCAATAATTGCTGACAGTTTTTCACAAGCTAAAAGCAGGTATCACTAGATGATCTTTATTTTTTTTAAGATTAATTTATTTATTTGACAGAGAGATTGATCACAAGTAGGCAGAGAGGCAGGCAGAGAGAGAGGGAGAAGCAGGCTCCCTGCTGAGCAGAGAGCCTGACACGGGTCTTGATCCCAGCACCCTGAGATCATGACCTGAGCTAAAGGCAGAGGCTTGACCCACTGAGCCACCCGAGTGCCCCTCACTAGATGATCTTTAAAAATATTCTGTTTCTATGACAAAAACAACACTGAAGTGTAGAGGGATGTTGTAGACACAGTACTGGCTCTGGGACTTCAGGAAACACTGGAGGAGTCCATTTGTGATTTTTCCTTTTCCACTGAGAGAGTAGGACTCTGACATAAGCTGATACCTCCAGCATGGTCTCAGACTCTAGTAAACAACTCTTGCACACACACTAGTGTATTTCAGGTAGCCCACTTGGGGGTCTCCACCTTTTTTTTTTAAGATGTTATTTATTTATTTGACAGAGAGAGAGACAGCAAGAGAGGGAACACAAGCATGGGGAGTGGGAGAGGGAGAAGCAGACTCCTTGCTGAGCAGAGAACTTGATGCAGGGCTTGATCCCAGGACTCTGGGATCATGACCTGAGCCGAAGTCAGACCTTAATGACTGAGCCACCCAGGTGCCCCGAGGGTCTCCAGATCTTAACTGTTTTACAAAGAACAACCATAAAACTTCCTAAGACTGTCTCGATGTACTTATCACCTCCATGAAGTCTACAGGAAGTAAGTCCTCAATAAAATTTGCTGACTAAGGGAATGATTCAGCGTTTCTGGATAAATGAAAAACCTAATGAGGATAAATATGGCAAAGTCCTAAGAAAAAACTCATTAGCAAATTATACTTTGCCTAAAGTTCAACCTTGGCATAATACAAACACCAGAAAATAAACAGTGCAACTACCCGTCATTTAAATCCCTCACTTAAAAGAATTAGACTGGATGCTCCTTAAGATAGGTTTCTGCTCTGGAGTTTTCAGAAGTGAACTTGCTATATTAATTTCAACTTGAATTTTTTTTAAATTAAATGCCACTATAAATTTATTATAAGTAACCAGGACCCCATTTGAGTGTATGCATCAACTATAAAATAATAGAAACATAAAGTTAAAGCATTTCAATGGAGATTTCAAATACAAATGCTTATTCATTTTTTAAATTTTTTTATTCATGGTTTTAACAATGTAAATGATCCTTCAAAATCTTTAAGATATTTCTTACTAATTATGAGTACAAAAGACTCTAAATAATTGACATAATCATTGTTTAGTGCAAACAGTGCTTATAGCTCTTTAGTGCTCTCGTTCTGTGTGTGTATGTGCATGTGTATTGGTCTCACCACTTTGTCTGAGCTGCGTATGTTACATGTTTTGCAAAAAGGCAAAGAAAAGTCACCAAAGGCATAAAAGAAAGAAGAAATTTTGGAGGACCATTAACTGAACATGTATACTCATTTAGAAATTATAGCTACAAACTTGTATACCCTCCTAATGTCAGAGAAAATTTTTCATAGAGCAAAGGATAATGTTCATAACCCTATAATAGTCCCTTTGGTGATTTGATGCATGTTCCTGGTACCCCGATTAGAAAAATTCTTTTGATAATGAATATTGCTTCAAGGGCTGTTTCACTAGTTCATTAAGAATTCCCAGATTTGGGGTGCCTGGGTGGCTCAGTGGGTTAAAGCCTCTGCCTTCGGTTCAGGTCATGATCCCAGGGTCCTGCGATGAAGCCCCGCATCGGGCTCTCTGCTTGGCGGGGAGCCTGCTTCCCTTCCTCTCTCTCTGCCTGCCTCTCTGCCTGCTTGTGATCTCTGTCTGTCAAATAAATAAAAAAAAATCTTAAAAAAAAAAAATTCCCAGATTTGTGTGTGTGTGTGCTATATGAAATATATTCACGGAAACTGTTTTTCTGGAGATGATAAAAAGTCTAGAAAAGTATCCTGGAATGATTTACATACATGTATTTCCAGAAGCAGAGTGAGCTAATGATTGATGGGGAAAATGCTCATCGCTACTTTTATCAGATCAATAATAAACTTGATTTCTGAAAAATTTGGAAAGTTACTGAATTAATATCACACCATCTTTGCCCAGAATTTTTCTCTCTTCTGCAGGAGCAGAAGGGGGAAAAAAAGAAAAAGAAAAAAAACAAAACAAAACAAAAAAAACAACTATGTCTCCAAAGCATGGGTTAGAGATTCTGAGAACATTCTCTGAGGGCAAAATTGGTCTCACTCTTCAGGGCAGCCTCCAACCTCATAGGTGGAGTTTAGTAATCCCACTGATGGATGTTTTAATTTAAAGGACCAAGGATCCTAGACAGTCACCGACTGCTGTAACCAAATTGTCTACATCCTCTCTTCTGAATGCATAATGAGCATTTCCTTCCCAACACTACCTCTGCTCATTCCCTTCTCCCCACCACTGTTCCTCTCTACTCCTTGAAAGAAATTCCCTGCTCCCCAAAGTGTCCCCATCACACAGAAACGGATTAAGTTGCTCCTTTCCATAAAACCCCGCTTTTCCTTTTAAAGGCTGAAATAGGCACAGTATTTACTATCTGCATATTCCACAGTCATATATTTCAATGAAATGCTTTTTCTGCATGAGCATCTCGCCAGGCAATTTTCTGTGGTCAGAGACCGTGTGCAATCACTTCCCTGTATCACTCATAATGCTCCCTATAGTGGGTCACTTGTACAAAATGCCTGATGGGTATTTGTTAAATGAATGCATCAATGAAAGCCATAACTTATGTGTTACCTTACTTTTTAAACCATCAACCTATTCATTTGTGGTCCACAAAAAGTGCTCAATAAATCTTTATTGATTAATTAATTACTTTACTGTTGAGTTAGAGACTGTAGAATTAACAATAAAAGATTATGATTATAACCTAGTATTTGTTATTTTAAATTGATAATATTTAAATAATATAAAATGCCTAAAGCACTTTGTGTAATTCCACAGAAGCCATGCTATGAACACTACCCCTGGGATTCATTTCTAAAGAAGACAAACATTTTCTTCCTTCCTTCATGCCTGGTGAGGGTATAAGGCATATGTTTTGCTCCTAGTCAGTCTTTTCTACCTCTAACACATAGTTGACAAGAATTCATAAATTTGAGTTTGAATAGTGATAGCAATTAAGAAGAAGCCTTTTAATTCAAGGCTACCAAGTCCCTGGCATAAATATATTCTGGATTTCTTCTGACCTTTCTGAAAATGTTGCATATATTTGCTGCATGTTTGCATGTGCTCTGCCTGGCATTACACTAAGCACGTGAAGTTAAATGTCACTGGGTCTAGATCTCCAAGCCACCTTAGTTTATGACATTATTTGGGATATAATCACAGTGAACAAATCTGTTCCACAGGAACTATTTAAAAGGTAGACAGGCAAATTGTTTGGTAATTCTTTGTGAAAACATTTCTACTGATGCCATGTCCTTCTTTTCTCTCTTCTCCTCCCCAAATATCTTTTACTTGTATTTATTTAGGTTTCAGATGAGAACTGTAGGGCAGATCACATAACAATTTATATCTCTATAATCAGAAAATATCTTAGTCTAATGTCTAATCAAATTGCTAATACTGAATGTTTAATTTTAAAAATTAATTTTAAAAATTAAAAGCTTTTGCTTTTAATATAAATGGCCAAGATGACACAAAAAGACACCAAATAGAATTTTAAAGATGAGAAACTGATAAAATTACTGAAACTATTCATAAAATATTCGTCCTTTTACTTCTCCATTAAACCACTCGCCCCCTAAAAAATTTTATCTTTAGGAGAATAATCCTTTGGTTGCTGGACTTCCACTTTTCTCCCTCAGTCTTTCCACGACTTGAGCATGCTAGAAACTCTCTTTAATCATGTTTTTCTTTAAAGATTTTATTTATTTGAGAGAGAGAGAGAGAGAAAGCACGAGCAGGGGGAGGAGCAGAGGAGGCAGGGAGCCCCCTTGGGGGAGGTGCAATCCCAGGACCCTGAGATGACCACCTAAGCAGAAGGCAGACGCTTACTTGACTGATCCCCCCAGGTGTCCCTCTTTCATCATTCTCTATGTCAAGCATCAGGCACAATGCCTGGCACACTGTAGGCACTCAATAATTGTTTGATCAATGAATAAATGAGAATCTTTTGAAGTTACACAAGTGAGCTAAAATCTTTTGAGGACGGGTGATAAAAAAACATTCGCATCAAAGGATAAAGTAGTCTTTGAAGTTGAATCTGTCTATGAATCTAAAAATTCAAAGGCCCTTCTATGTTACCCCAACATTTGTTTTTTATCCATACCACTTTGAAACAATAATTTTATTTTTTTTACCTTTTTAATTTCCTTCAATCACAATCAGGAGAGACTGAGAAAGCGGTCTGTGTTCACGTAAGCCTGCGAACTATCGCCTGTTGCAAACTCAGGCAACAATCTGTTGTATTAGGACAGTCTTATCCTCATGTATCCTCACATTCTCAATAATTAAGAGGAAAACTGATTCAAAGTTCAAAGCTGAATTCAAACTGATACAACTTCGTAAGAATTTTAAATCCAGACCAAGATAATTTACTTTCTTGTTTTTTTTTTCACTGTTCCATAATAACATTTAGAAAATCAAAAGTACTTCGAATCCCTCAGAAGAAAAGTGTTATTCTCATAAATTTTAAATAGTCACCTCATAGCACAGTAATAAGCACTGTGCTAGTTTATGGAGTAAAATATGTTTCTATCATTTCTTGTATCTGAACAGGTGGTGTCTTTTCTCATTTTTAAACATATATGACTTTCAGCATTTTCCTCTCGACTCTGAACTTTCAGCGTTTTCCTCCTCTCCTACGGTGGTACCAGTAAGTGCCAAGGTCAGTCACATTGCTCGGTGCTAACACTGCCACAGCTGCTCCCCTGCCACCCCAGCCTCTGGACGCAGGAGTCCCCAACCCCTGAAGTTCAGAGGAACAGCTCGCCTTTGGTTCTCTGGACCTGATCAACTTTGTTCTGGTGCCAACTACCAATTTTTCCATCAAATTCTAGTGTTGTGCCTGAATCCAGCCTCACTGTGGCATCCTGTTTCTCTGCATATTCAAGACTTGGCTGTAGCCTTGAACTTCTGTCTGGAGTGAGTAATGGGTACAACCCTGAGTGAGGTCCAAGGCCACGTCACCCTTCCCTAGCAGTTTGACTGCCTTGTCCCTCCCCATCCTCCGTTCAAATCACATCGCTGTTTTAGCCCCCACAGTTGTCACCAGCCCTGGCCCGGACTAGGTGCCCTAGAGATGACATGGCAGCAGCAGAGAGCCACCCTGTCCGTGACAACTGCTCAATGGACCCATGCAAATCATACAGTTTGTAACTGTCCCTTAGTGGAACATACAGTGTTGCTGAAATCAAACAGAAGTTATATAACCAATATCATTTTAGAAAACGACATCATTCTTTTTCACTTTGTGTCACTTTCACATAAAAATTTTATGCCTCATCTTCATGGAGGGGCCATGCAAATCTTCTCTGTATCGCTCCAATGTTAGTACACGTGCTGCTGAAGCAAGCACTTACAAATTTTTAAAAATCAAAACAAAGAGGGTGGAAATTGAGCAATATTATTTTTTAGTAAGCTGCATGGTTCCTAGGGTATGATTCTAAAAGCAGTAAAAAGATGTTCTTGCTAAAAAGGGTAACTGATACAGACTCTCTAACTTTTCAGCTGCAAACTGTTGAAACTACCGACTCACTAACTCAAAATAACCTTATGAATTTCCTTCGTGCCTATGTGAACTATCATTTAAAAGTTAAAACTAAGCATTTTCTTCTTTTGGAATTTACACACTTCAGGGCATTTTATGCACTGGGCTTGATCCTATCTTCAGAGCAGAGGAACCATACTCAGAGCTCTCAGTGAACACAGAGAGGAACTTGCTGGCATGCTCAGAACGTTGGGGAGAAAAAAGCAGAAAAGATTGCCCAGTGGTGCTAAGAGAAGCCTAGAGGAGCTTATTTCTCAACCGTCTCAAGAATCTGTTATCTGTTCACTAAAATACATAAATACAAATTCAAATAGATGGATTGATAAATAAAACTTTCTAGAACCAGATAATCATCAACCACCAAGGTAAGGAACTCCATGTGACATCAAGCTATATTGGAAAAACTGAGGCCAAAATTTCAAGAATCTAATGTGAAAAAAATGAGATCCTAAGAGTGAGGCTGGCAAGAAAGATGGAACTCAGAAGCTGGAGGCTACAGTGTACCTGGAAGGACTGAACAGGTTCTTGAGCTGTCCCCCCACACTCTGGTTTCGAGCACAACAACTGGCAGTGTAGGACCCAGGCCACCCCACATGCTCGCCCACTCAGCCTTTGCTGTACACAGCTTGGAGGTGCTTGAAAGAGCTGCTTGGGAGTCACTGCAATGAGTCAGCACATTAAAGCTGACTCTACAGTTATTTGATTTAGAGCCAGTCTTGCTTGTGACCCCAGGTCACCCAAACCCAACGGTTGCAGAGACCAGCTGAGCAGAGTCAGTGCAAACCTGTCCCTCTGGCTGGCATTTGTTCAGTTAACAGGAATCGGTGGTCAATCCTAAACCAGCGTTCCCTCTCTTAAGTCTTTTTTCATGCCGGAAATTTGCTGATAGGTTTTGGAAAATGGCTTGATGATATGCCACTAATGGCATCCTAAATTTTGTGGGGCTGTGTTGTTGTTAATAAAAGGTCTGTTTTTCATGAATTTAAATGAACTGACAACAACTCATGGAGTTTAAAAGAAGTCAAATTTTACCTGCCAAGCATTTCCTAAATACATACTCCAGAGCAAAATAAATATGGAAATCTCTATGTCTTTTCAAAGCAGAAGATTCAAATGTATTGTTCTTCTTGAGGGTAAATCTTTCACATTATTATCTTCCAGAATTTCAAATGTAACAGGAAAATGTGAGATCAGTATCCTAAACCACTTCCACAGATAAGATTAGATTATTATTTTTTTAAAAGATTAACACATCAGCTTGTTCTGGGCTTCCATATAAAGAGTATTTACTATAATGTCAACTACGTGCTAAGTACTCAATAAACTTGAATTCTTAGCTTTTCCTTCAAGGCTTGGGTAAGATGTTGTGATTTCCAACTCAAAAGCTAGCCAAACACACCAGACAGGAGAAAACACTGCACCTACAGCAATGGCTTGAGACTCAGCAGGATAAGAAACATCTTTATATGAACACACTTTTAAAAATACGGAGTCAACTGAGACAATGAATGGGGGCAGGTAAAATGGAAGATGACATGGAGAGCCAATGGGGGGTTCTGGCATCTCTTTGCAACACAGTAGACGACAACAATAGCCCTGATTTCTTTGGTGGACAAGTGTGACTTTGCCCCTCTCCAGGAGACTGAGGTCACAGCACTTTGAGCAAGAACTGCAGATTTCAGGGGAACTTGGTATGCATCCTTGGGCTGAGATGAAAATGACGTTTGCCCATCTCCAGCCCTTTGCTTATGGTCTTTCCAGAGTCAGTGAAGAATGGGGGCAAGGTTATTAACCTCTGGTGTATCAGGCAGTAGAGAAAGAGTCTGCAAATTGCAGTATCCGCCAATCCTACTTTTCCATCCCCAAACCCAAGCTCCATGTTTCTTCCTCCAGCAGACAGTGCGGGTAGAGGTCAGGTGTTCAAAAGTGCTACTGAAAGGCTCCCTCTTCTCTGCCGTGACATTTTTTGGCATCTTGTCCGTTGGCTACCCAGTCTGGGTGTTCACTTTGTAGAATGAATTAATGTATAAGAAATTTGCTGATGGATGCAGGCTCAGCACTCTTAATATTAGGAAATGACAAAATTTACTTATTGAATTTGTTTTTTTAATTGTCCTCCTTTAGAGAGGAAAGCCTTCCATGCCTCCCATCTCCCTTGTTGCTACCACAAAGACAGCAGTCGCCCTGACTGGCCTATTCGCATGAAGAGACCATACAAAGGCAAACAGAGGTGCGCGTCTCATTCCACGGTTTTCTCCTGAGGGTATTGCTTACTTCCAGATGGGTAAATAGTTTGCCCCAAATGAAACCAAACACCCAAGAAAGATGCCCCTTGAAAAAAAGCATTTGGAACCAGATAAAAGAAGGAGGACAAAGCCTCTGAGGGGGTATCGCTAACATAGGGCTGAATCTCACACGACATTCATAAATTCATGAATTGAGTGTTTTACAACATTTTACCAAGGCATTATTTTCTAATAAACCTCCTTTTGTTTTGCATTCTTTTTGCTTATAATATGCAAAAAAAGAAAAGCACAATGGCTGGAAATTCTGTCTCTGCGATCTGAAGTGCTCTCACTTGCATGCTGAGAAGTGTTATAATGAATATTTTTGGCGTCAGCTGCTGATAGCAGCTTGGTACCACACGACATTCATAAATTCATGAATTGAGTGTTTTACAACATTTTACCAAGGCATTATTTTCTAATAAACCTCCTTTTGTTTTGCATTCTTTTTGCTTATAATATGCAAAAAAAGAAAAGCACAATGGCTGGAAATTCTGTCTCTGCGATCTGAAGTGCTCTCACTTGCATGCTGAGAAGTGTTATAATGAATATTTTTGGCGTCAGCTGCTGATAGCAGCTTGGTAC